>NC_053498.1:145808235-146108235 GCF_905171775.1 Rana temporaria | reverse complement strand
CGTTTTCGTCCAAATGCATTTTCGTCCAAATTTTAGGGGTTTTCGGTTTCATTTTAACAAATGATAACAAACGTGCAGAATCTGAAATCCGAAAGATCTGACATAAAAAAACTGCTTTATTTTCATTTTGTTGCAACAACAGTTCAATATAGAAAGAAGATTCGACATGACGGTGACAATAGCGATCTGTGTTTATCGAACCTGCGGTCGAATGTGCCTAACCTAACTCTATTAGTCCAAGATTATTGGACATAGAGAGAAAAGATTTGACATTATAGAGACAGGAAGATTCGACATAGAGAGAAAAGATTTGACATTATAGAGACATGAAGATTCGACATAAAGAGAAAAGATTTGACACTATAGAGACATGAAGATTCGACAAAGCAGCTAAAAACATACGATCGCCACAAACGGACATTTATGGTCAAATGCTCCTCCTAGGCTATAGAAGAATTCTAATGTTGTTTTGACTAGTAATAATTATTAATAAATATAATTATTACTAGTCATACAACACTAGAATTCTACTATAGCTTGTGGGCAGAGCAATCAACGGGAACTGTACAATTGCGGCGTCGTACAGTTTAGCTGCTTCGTCGAATCTGCTTAGAACATTTGACGGACACCATAAGCCTTCAATGACAGATTCGACCTTAATTAATTTGGGTTTTCAGACGAATGCATTTTTTAACAAAACTAAATAAAAAAAAACAAATTTCGGGGGTAACTAAATAAATTACATTTTCGGACGCAAACAAAATTCTGAAACAAAATATTTCAGTGTGTACATGTCTAGAAGGGACCATATGGTTGATAGTTGAACATAAACTTACACTTTATGTCCAGACATTTCTGTTCACCTGGCCATCAAACCTAGATGAGCATGTTGGTCTTCTCATCCCAAAACCATGGGCATTCATATGGAGTTGGCCCCCTTGCCCTCTAGGAAGCTATAACAGTCTTCACTCTTCTGGCAAGGCTTCCCACCAGATTTTGGAGGTTGGCTTTGGGAACTTGTGCCCATTCACCCAAAAGAAGTACTGATGGATGAGAATCAGAATATAAATTTATACCAAAGGTGTTCAGTAGGTTTGAGGTGAGGGTGAAGGTTACGCAAGTTCTTTCAATAGGGTTGGGGTCAGGGCTCTTTGAAAGTCACTCAAGTTATTCCACAATAGGGTTGAGGTCAGGGCTCTGTGAAGGTCACTCAAGTTCTTCCACACCAAACTGGTCAAACCATATCGGTATGGAGGTGGCTTTGTACACATGGTCACAGTCATGCTGGAACATAAAAGGGTCTTGCCCAAACTGTTATCACAAGGTTGGAAGTGCGCAAGTATCTCTGTATGATGTAGTGTAGTGTCTTTGTATGATGTAGTATTAACAGCTCCCTTCACTGGAAACACCTGAGCTCAATAATTTGGAGAGGTGATTACTTATTGTTGGCCATATAGTGTATCTTTAAACTTCAGTAGTGATGGCATGATGTCATGGGTGAACAGGATGTTTGCTAGGGTCTACTTCACTATACCTATCAGTATTGAATGACCAAGCAGCATGCAAACCAGAGGCTCCCTAAAGGGTTTTTTTTTTCTGAAATTAAATTGATGAGGTATCTCATGTAATGATTAGGGTGAGAAGTAGGGTTAAATGCAAAATAAAACCAATAGCGAGCTTAGCTTCCTCATTTATAGTCTTTAATATTCACATTACAATTCAGACGGCGTTCCTCTTTCACAACCCCACCATTGGCCATTACAACTGAATGCATCTCGTTGTAGCTTGTGTTAATTGATGCCACAATGCAGTTGTCTGCAGGCCTTGCGCAGCAGTCCCAGAGTCATCTTTCAGACAAATGTTCTATGTAACTACCTTCCATGAGGGAGCTCCTCAGTCTCAGACAGCTGGTGGAATTTTCCGGAGCGCAGCTGTTGGCGGGGGCTCGGCGAACAGGTAACGGGCGCAGTAAGAGCGGAGGAGCCGTGAATTACGAGAAAATATTTCCACTGAGGAGGAGTCATAAACCTCAAAAGAAAAAGCCAGAGTGGTTTAAAATGTCAATAAAACCTTGAGATGGAAATGTTTTTCTCTGTCACTGCAATTTTATTTGTTAGGGTGATATATTGGAGATATCCAAGGTTGTCCTACACATCACCAAGATGAGCTACATGCACGAAAAATGGAGTGGCGGTGATACATATATATTATTTATGATTTGTTGTGAAAATGATATAAAACGATCTATCTATCTATCTATCTATCTATCTATCTATCTATCTATCTATCTATCTATCTATCTATCTATCTATCTATCTCAGATCTATATAATTATCTGTCTAGTCTGTCTGACCTACATTTTCACAACAGAATATCATTAAGAAAAGTTTCAGTCTTTAGTTGAAACAAAACTTTTTTTTTTATAGTTTCTCATGCAGGAATATGCCCTAATAACAATACACATATGAAAATTAGCTGACTTCCTAAACTTGAACTCATCTATAAACTTTATATAGTCCTGTACAGCTGTGTGGTATGGTGGTTCATGACTGATTTGGACTTGGAATTACATAAAAATAGGCTTTTCTCTCACTTGAAATGCTTCTACAGGGAGTGCAGAATTATTAGGCAAGTTGTATTTTTGAGGATTAATTTTATTATTGAACAACAACCATGTTCTTAATGAACCCAAAAAACTCATTAATATCAAAGCTGAATATTTTTGGAAGTAGTTTTTAGTTTGTTTTTAGTTTTAGCTATTTTAGGGGGATATCTGTGTGTGCAGGTGACTATTACTGTGCAGAATTATTAGGCAACTTAACAAAAAAAAAATATATACCCATTTCAATTATTTATTTTTACCAGTGAAACCAATATAACATCTCAACATTCACAAATATACATTTCTGACATTCAAAAACAAAAAAAAAAACAATTCAGTGACCAATATAGCCACCTTTCTTTGCAAGGACACTCAAAAGCCTGCAATCCATGGATTCTGTCAGTGTTTTGATCTGTTCACCATCAACATTGCGTGCAGCAGCAACCACAGCCTCCCAGACACTGTTCAGAGAGGTGTACTGTTTTCCCTCCTTGTAAATCCCACATTTGATGATGGACCACAGGTTCTCAATGGGGTTCAGATCAGGTGAACAAGGAGGCCATGTCATTAGTTTTTCTTCTTTTATACCCTTTCTTGCCAGCCACGCTGTGGAGTACTTGGACGCGTGTGCTGGAGCATTGTCCTGCATGAAAATCATGTTTTTCTTGAAGGATGCAGACTTCTTCCTGTACCACTGCTTGAAGAAGGTGTCTTCCAGAAACTGGCAGTAGGACTGGGAGTTGAGCTTGACTCCATCCTCAACCCAAAAAGGCCCCACAAGCTCATCTTTGATGATACCAGTCCAAACCAGTACTCCACCTCCACCTTGCTGGCGTCTGAGTCGGACTGGAGCTCTCTGCCCTTTACCAATGCAGCCACGGGCCCATCCATCTGGCCCATCAAGACTCACTCTCATTTCATCAGTCCATAAAACCTTAGAAAAATCAGTCTTGAGATATTTCTTGGCCCAGTCTTGACGTTTCAGCTTGTGTGTCTTGTTCAGTGGTGGTCGTCTTTCAGCCTTTCTTACCTTGGCCATGTCTCTGAGTATTGCACACCTTGTGCTTTTGGGCACTCCAGTGATGTTGCAGCTCTGAAATATGGCCAAACTGGTGGCAAGTGGCATCTTGGCAGCTGCACGCTTGACTTTTTCTCAGTTCATGGGCAGTTATTTTGCGCCTTGGTTTTTCCACACGCTTCTTGCGACCCTGTTGACTATTTTGAATGAAACGCTTGATTGTTCGATGATCACGCTTCAGAAGCTTTGCAATTTTAAGAGTGCTGCATCCCTCTGCAAGATATCTCACTATTTTTGACTTTTCTGAGCCTGTCAAGTCCTTCTCTTGACCCATTTTGCCAAAGAAAAGGAAGTTGCCTAATAATTATGCACACCTGATATAGGGTGTTGATGTCATTAGACCACACACCTTCTCATTACAGAGATGCACATCACCTAATATGCTTAATTGGTAGTAGGCTTTCGAGCCTATACAGCTTGGAGTAAGACAACATGCATAAAGAGGATGATGTGGTCAAAATACTCATTTGCCTAATAATTCTGCACTGCCTGTATTGATCTCCCCTTCCAGTGCTCTTGGCTGGCAGAGCTGAGTAATGGCCACACCTCTTCTCTCGTGGGCAGTCTTGTAGCGTTGAAGAAGATAGGGGGCGTGTCTGACCAGGTTAGTTAGATTATAGAGTGTATTGGGCACAGTAGTCAAGCTCTTGTGCTTACACAGTTTCACTATATCACCAATGGTATGGGGACACCTGCCTTTAAACGCACATGAACTTTAATGGCATCCCAGTCTTAGTCCGTATGGTTCAATATTGAGTTGGCCCACCCTTTGCAGCTATACCAGCTTCAACTCTTCTGGGAAGGCTGTCCACAAGGTTTGATATACAAAACTATAAGAAACTAACCCTATCAATACTGGTACCAGCCATATAGCTGTGCCAAAAAATTGTAATGGGCAAAACAAATCAGAGCCAAAAAGCCAATGAACCCTCCAAAAAGACTAACGTGTGACTCCCTTGGCCGTTTTTCGGAAGAGAATTGTCCACATCCTGAAGGCCCCCAGGGATTCTGATATTTTCCACTATGGTTTTGGTAGATAAAGACCCTGAAATCCTACAATGATAGGGTTCGTTTCTTATAGTTTTGTATATCAGCCTATCAATACTGGTACCAGCCATATAACTGTGCCAAAAAAGTGTAACAGGCAAAACAAATCAGAGACAAAAAGCCAATGAACCCAGAGATGCCGATATTTTCTACTATGGTTTTGGTAGATAAAGACCCTGAAATCCTACAATGATAGGGGCAGTTTCTTATAGTTTCGTATATCAGCCTATCAATATTGGTACCAGACAAAAAAATTGTAACGGGCAAAACAAATCAGAGCCAAAAAGTCAATGAACCCTCCAAAAAGACTAACGTGTGACTCCCTTGGCCGTTTTTCGGGAAGAGAAGTATCCACATCCTGAAGGCCCCCAGAGATGCCGATATTTTCTACTATGGTTTTGGTAGATAAAGACCCTGAAATCCTACAATGATAGGGTTAGTTTCTTAATACCAGATACATTCCTTTCCCCGCATTATAATGTGAGCATTCTACAAACACATTTTTGGTACCGGCCTTGGTCTTGGTGCCAAAATGTCAATACCAAATACTCACCCACTCTAGAAAACAGCTAGAATTTGATTGGCTCCTGTGAACAACACAGACATTTTTCCCATTACTTACAGTCTGTTCTAGCTTACGCCGGCTCTTCCAGGCAAATGTACAAATGGCGCATTAAATTATATTACCTCGATTGGAAGCCTCTACGTAGAGCTCTGCTGTGTTTATTGCAAATATATATCGTTGTTTTGATTTTTGGTCCTGCGCTGATATATTTATTACTGCAAATATAGTTTATGTACCCATGGGGTGAGCTTACTCCCAAAAAAAAAATCAAATCACAATTGTAATTAATTTCTGAACATAAAGCAAACATTGCTAATCTTCCCGGTGACCAGACAGGCTTAAAATCCTTTTGTAAATTGATTTAACTGTTTTAGAAGTTTTTCAAACAAAATCTGCTTGCTTATGTATAGCCTTTGCAACAGGTGTAAAAAAGGATGTCCGCTTAGAGAAAACAAGTTGGATTGGTTTTAGCGCTGGCAACGCAACTGCTGCCCAAATAGCTTCTTTTTTGTTTTGTTTTGGGTAAAGCAAGGAAGATTTAGAGCCGGGTTCACACTGCGGCGGCACGACTTTGGGGGGCGACTCTGCAAGTAGTCCTGAAGACGACTTCAGAGGCGATTAGCAAAATGACTTCTGTATAGAAGTCAATGCAAATCGCCCCGAGCCGCCCCCGAAGTCGTACAAGAACCTTTTTCTCTCTCCTATCAGAACGGTTCTATTGCATAGAATGGGACGCGACTCGTCAGCTGAGCTATGAGTAAGCATCGGTTATCGATGTGAAGCGTGTCAGCTCTGTTACCCCACTGCTTGCGTTTTTTTTTGCTGTTGTAGTTTTCATTTTATAGGAATAAAAGGCACCATTTTTTACACTTTATTGGAGTGCGGCTGTCCATCATCTCCTCCCTCTTATTTATGCAGGCATATCCTGCTCAAGTCTAATGGTAATTTCCAACCTTTGACGTAGCTACAGGAACATTTCAAAGCATACTTTTTTTTTTTAAGGCTGTAAGTGTGCATTACTATTGGTATTATTTAGTCGTTACTATGACCAGGAAAAGGCGTATTTCTCAGTGTTCTCTTACAGGAAGTGAAGGCGCTCTGTGTCACAGCTTAACAGCCTGGCACTCGCGCCCTTCCCGCTTTAAGCCTTGCTCAATCTTGATAAATACACTCTGGCACCAGAAACATTTCTATCATGTATTACATGTCTGAATGCCCCGGAATTCATGGATATGCAACAGCCTTGTTTTTCGCCTCTTAGGAAGTTGTTCTATTTTCCCTTGCCTTTGTTTGCAATTACATGCTCCAACGAGCCTGAGAGATATGAAGAAAAATATTACACAAATTGCAAATTGATAGATAGGAAGCCTATACGTATTTGATTCGTTCCTCCGCGTACGCCGCCTCTTTTCTTGTGCCGGAGCCACAGTTCTGCGCTGCAGAACAAGTGGAGTGGAAGTATGAAAATGAGATTAGGGGGAATAGACATGACGACGCAGAAAAAAAAAAAATGTGGCGGCACCGCCCTCTTCTCCCAGCTGGTTGTCACACATGAAACTCCGCGTTTAAAGAGGAAATCGTTTCCTGAAAGGATAGCTCTGGTAAGGATACTCCTAGGGCAGTAATCGTAAGGACTGGGCTGGTGATGCCATGCAACAGGCCATGAATACTTTTAGGTAGATTCAGGTAGAGTTAGGCCAGTGTTTCTCAATTCCAGTCCTCAGGCCCCCCCAACAGGTCAGGTTTTCAGGATTTCCCTCAGATGAAAAGGCTGTGGTGATTACTAAGGCAGTGAAACTGATCAAATCACCTGTGCAAAATAATGGAAATCCTGAAAACCTGACCTGTTGGGGGGGCCTGAGGACTGGAATTGAGAAACACTGAGTTAGGCCGACTTATCAGTAGATAAGCCGACCTAACTCAGAATCTACGCCGACCTATGTTTAAGCGTATGCTCAAACAGAGATACGCTTAAATATATCTAAGATAGGACGGCTTGCTCCGTCCTATCTTAGATTGCAATATTTTGGATGGCCGCTAGGTGACGCTTCCATTGCGGTCGGCGTAGAATATGTAAATGAGTTGATACGCCGATTCACGAACGTACGCCCGGCCGCCGCAGTCGATTTACGCCGTTTCCGTAAGGCATTAGCAGGCCTAAAGTTATTCCATCTATTAGGTGGAATAACAATGTTAAAGTATGGCCGCCGTTCCCGCCGCGAGATTCGAATTTTTTACGTCGTTTGCCTAAGTCGTCCGCGAATCGGGATTTACGTCGTTTACGTCCACGTCAAAATCAATAGGCCCGTGCGGCGTACTTAGCCGCAATGCACACTGGGAAATGTAAGCGCCCGGTGCATGCGCAGTTACAAAAAAATGTAAAAAACGTGAGGTCAAGCCTCATTACCATCAAACACGCCCCCCTCCAACACATTTGAATTCGGCGCCCTTACGCCCGCCCGCTTTAGGCTACGCTGCCGTATATAAGCAGGCAAGTACATTGAGAATCATGTACTTGCCTAGCTAACTTACGGCGGCGTAGCCTAAACACGCTAAGCTACGCCGCCGTAACTTTGCTCCTCTCTACCTGAATCTACCTATGCATAATTACGATTAGGCGGTCGGCAAGTGGCTAAAAAAGAAAACTAACACAGCCATCACATGTAAGAATTGGTAAGCTGCAATCTAAAAAAAATGTTTTGCTTTTGGGTTTAATACCACTTTAAGGCTCTTTTAGCTCAAAATAATAATTTGTAAAGACGCATAAATGTCAACTTTCTCATTCTCTGTACACCTTGGGGAACCTAGAAAAATACGCTTATATATACCATTACAATCTCTTTTCTATCGAATATTTTTCCATTTTTCTGTTCTTATAAATTATTATTTTTTTTTCTCCCCTATTTTTATTTTTTTATGCCTTGCCGGTAACAAATATCAAAAGAAAAATCACTTGAGGAAAATATTGATTATCTATCAGGGTTCAGTTAAAAGAGTCTGTCATCTATTTATTATTTTTCACGATTATCCTGGAGGAAAGGCGATCCGAAGTCGCCGGCAGGGTAATGAAATGATCTCCCGGTATATATATATACGCCTTTTCATCGCGTATCGCTCCTTGCCTGCAAAAGTAAAGAATTCATTAATTCCTGGAATTTATCTGGTATTACAAAGTGCTTAGAATATCCTCTCCACAATGCAGCAACGTCTGTCAAAAGCTGACAGGCAAAAGTGTTGTCATTTGTATGTGAGGGAACTTCATGGCAGGTAATAGAAACGTATCAATATTTCTAAAAATATTCAAAATGCTGGAATAAATCCCGTCTTGCAGACATTAATTAAAATTTAATATTCAATGATTCAGCTATTTAGCATATAATACCGAGAAATGAAAGGCAGTCACCCTGTGCCAAGGAGGAATTTTGTGATCTCTCAACTATCTGCGGAATTGAGATATTTGGATTTATTTAATTTTTTTTTTACTTTTTTTTTCTTGGTTGCAATAGAAAGTTTGCAACATTTAAAAAAAAAAAAAGTCTTGCTTCACAAGGAAGTACGCTTTTGGTATCAATGTGTTTAAAGTTTTTTACGTATTTAAACAGTTAATAATTTTATTTTTGCCGTGTAATTTATTTTACAAATACGTTTTTAACCACTTAAGCCAATATGCAGCTAAATGCCCAGAGGTGTTTTTACAATTTGGCACTGCGCTGCTTTAACTGGTAATTGCGCGGTCATGCAATGTTGTACCGAAACGAAATTTGCGTCCTTTTTTCCCCACAAATAGAGCTTTCTTTTGGTGGTATTTGATCACCTCTGCAGTTTTTTATTTTTTGTGCTATAAACAAAAATAGAGCGACAATTTTGAAAAAAATGCAATATTTTTTACTTTTTGCTATAATAAATATCCCCCAAAAATATATAAAAAAAATGTTTTTCCTCAGTTTAAACCGATACGTATTCTTCTACCTATTTTTGGTAAAACAAATCGCAATAAGCGTTTATCGGTTGGTTTGCGCAAAATTTATAGCGTTTACAAAATAGGGGAGAGTTTTATTGCATTTTTATTAATTATTTTTTTGTTACTACTAATGGCGGCGATCAGCGATTTTTTTCATGACTGCGACATTATGGCGGACACTTCGGACAATTTTGACACATTTTTGGGACCATTGTCATTTTCACAGCAAAAAATGCATTTAAATTGCATTGTTTATTGTGAAAATGACAGTTGCAGTTTGGGAGTTAACCACAGGGGGCGCTGAAGGAGTTATGTTTCACCTAGTGTGTGTTTACAACTGTAGGGGGGTGTGGCTGTAGGTCTGATGTCATCGATTGTGTCTCCCTATAAAAGGGATCACTCGATCGATGCAGCCGCCACAGTGAAGCACGGGGAAGCCGTGTTTACACACGGCTCTCCCCGTTCTTCAGCTCTGGGGAGCGATCGCGAGGGGGCGGCTAGAAACGAATAGCCGCCCCCTCATCCCGGATCGCTCCCACGCGATTAACGACCGCCGTATGTACCGGGGGGGGGGTCCCGATCAGACCCCCGACCCACGTCTAGGCAGCGACGTGCGGGCACGTCGTTCTGCCTGTCCGTGCCATTCTGCCGGCGTATATGTACATGCGGCGGTCGTTAAGCGGTTAAATAGTGCGCACCCAATACACAGAAGAAGTCACAGACCATTATCGTTTTTTTAAAAGAGAATGTATGGTAAATGTTGTTTGCTGTCAGACTTTCCCTTTTCCCAGACTTTCTAATTGAACCTTAAGGGGATTGCTTTGCTGAAGGCAAATAAAACTTTCATTTTACGACGGAAGTTTAACTTTGCAAGGGAATTTGCCCCAGAGCTTGGTGAATGAAGTGAAGCCCTGCTCGATTCCACCAACCAAGTGCAAGCAAAATTGCTGTTTTTTTTTGTTTTTTTTGGGGGGGGGGGGGGGGGTATTCTTTGCAAAGTGATACTTCATCACATTCACTAATCGCAGGGGGGGGGGGGGGTGCAAATTCCCTCGCTAAGATCAACTTCCCTTGCAATGTAAACAGCCTATTTGCCTTTAGCAAATCAACCTTCTTATGTCCTATCAGAACAGAGAGGGGAGAAAGGATAAGACACTCATAGGACACTCATAGGACTCATTCGGTTGTCTGTAAATTTGAGCTTGAGCTACTGAGATCTGTACACAGGCTTTTCTTAACCCCTTCCCGTCCACCCCCGGTATCCCTTTAACAGAGCCTTTATGCCTGTGGAGCAGGGGTGGACTGACAACTCATGGGGCCCCCGGGCAATAGAAGATTATGGGGCCCCTGGGCTTACAAATGGCCACCACGCCAGGAGGCATTGCATAGGCAGGGCAGCTAAAATCTCAGAAAGCATGTCGGTTTTGGACATATCAGGGACAGATGTAAAAAAAACACAGATTTTGACATACTGTCCCTGGTTTTATTGAGCCTGGCAACTCTGATGGGGCCCCCTAGTGGCATGGGGCCCTCGGGCAGTGCCCGAGAGTCCCAATGATCAGTCCGCCCCTGCTGTGGAGCACGAAGGACTGGCCAATCATGTGGCCATGGTGATTGGCTGTCACAGTGGTCACATGATCAAAACGGCTCCTAATCATTATTATAGACCAAGAGCTGTATTTTACACTGAGCGAGCCTTCAGCACAGGAACCCCTAGCTGCCTACGGATGCATATGCGAGGAGCGTGGGTGTTAAAACCCACCCTCTTTGCTGCCGCACATATGTATTACATGGACAGTAAGAGATTAACAGAACAGCTAAGAATTGACTAATAAAAATGTAAATATGAAAAAAAAATCCAATATTTCATATTTATTTGGCCTACAAAGACAGTCTCTGTTTTAGAATAATATTAATAATAATAATAATAATGCAAATAATAATAATAATAATGCAAATAATAAAAATAATAATGCAAATAATAAAAATAATAATGTAAATAATAAAAATAATACATTTAATAAAACAACAAAAAATTTAAACATTCAAAAAGGGGTTAAAAGAAGCATCCCATAATCCTAGGGAATCATGTAAAGCCCATTACACCCTAAAAAAATAAAAAAATAAAAAACAACTCCTCTCAATTTTGCTCATCCGTACAGTTAATTATTCCAGGAGATGAGTTAGTAAGGGTGTAACTGGGGCTTCCCCAATCGCAAGGAATAATCTAAAGCCCATTGCACCTTCAAAAACCACCAAAAAAACACTTTCAATATTTCTTCTCTATGACATTTTTTTCTCAAGTGCCAAAACTATGGAAAATTTTGGAAAAATAAAAATAAAATATGAAAATGTTTTTCACCCTTACAGTTAACCTTAATAGGAGAAGAGTTGGTAGGGTAGTTATCGGGGCTTCCCCAATCCTAGAGAACAATTTAAAGCTCACTACACCTTCAAAAGTCATCAAAAAACACTGTAATTTCTTCTTCGTTATGACTTTAATGCATTTTGCCAGAAATGTATGCCGATTTTTTGGAAAAAAAAAAAATATATAAATTTTGTTCATTCTTAGGCCCCATACACACGGGAGAATTTATCCGCGAATACGGTCCAGCGGACCGTTTCCACGGATAAATCCTCTCAAAGATATCCGCTGATTTCGATGGGATGGAGTGTACACACCATCCCATTGAAATCCGCGCGGAAATCCTCTGGCGATGACGTGTCGCGCCGTCGCCGCGATTATGACGCGGCGACGGGCGCGACGCTGTCATATAAGGAATTCCACGCATGCGTCAAATCATTACGACGCGTGCGGGGAATCCCTTTGGACGGATGGATCCGGTAAGTCTGTACAGACGAGCGGATCCATCCGTTGGAATGGATTCCAGCAGATGGATTTGTTGTGCAGCACAACAAATATTCGATCTGCTGGAATCCATCCCAGAGGAGATTTCTCCGCGGAAAGAGATCCGCTGGCGTGTACACACCATAGAATCTATCCGCAGAAACCCATTTGCTGGGATTTATCTGCGGATGGATTCTATCGTGTGTACGGGGCCTTACAGTTAACCTTGGTAAGAGAAGAGTTTGTAAGGCAGGTATTGAGGCTTCCCCAATCCTAGGGAATCATTTAAAGCTCATTGCACCCCAAAAAAACACAAAAAAACACTCACATTTTTTGGGTTTACAACACAAAAAAATAGAAACCGCGCAAGTCATCAAATACCACCAAAAGAAAGCTCTATTTATGGGTAAAAAAATACATACGTTTTGTTTGGGTACAACGTCGCACGACCGCGCAATTGTCAGTTAAATTGACAAAGTGCCGTATCGCAAAAAAAACGGCCTGGTCATTAACTGCTTGCCGACCAGCCACCGCAGTTTTACGGCGGCAGGTCGGCTCTGCTGGGCGAGAGCACGTAGCTATACGTCACCTCGCCCAGCAGCCAATAGGGGGGCGCGCGCCCCCCGCTCGTCCCTGACTCCCGTGCGTGTCCCCGGCGGTCGCGATCCCCGCCAGGCACCCGCGATTGCTCGTTACAGAGTGAGGACCGGGAGCTGTGTGTGTAAACACAGCTCCCGGTCCTGTCAGGGAGAGAAATGCTGATCTTCTGTTCATACAATGTATGAACAGCGATCAGTCATTTCCCCTAGTGAGTCCACCCCCCCTACAGTTAGAACACACCCAGGAAACATACTTAACCCCTAGTGTTAACCCCTTCCCTGCCAGTGGCATTTTTTTAGTAATCAATGCATTTTTATAGCACTGATCGCTATAAAAATGCCAATGGTTCCAAAAATGTGTCAAAAGTGTCCGATGTGTCCGCCATAATGTCGCAGTACCGAAAAAAAATCGCTGATCACCGCCATTACTAGTAAAAAAAAATATTAATAAAAATGCCATAAAACTATCCCATATTTTGTAAACGCTATAACTTTTGCGCAAACCAATCGATAAACGCTTATTGCAATTTTTCTTACCAAAAATAGGTAGAAGAATACGCATCGGCCTAAACTGAGGAAAAAAAAATGTTATGTATGTTTTTGGGGGATATTTATTATAGCAAAAAGTTAAAAATATAGCCTTTTTTTCCCAAAATTTTTTTCAAAATTGTCGCTCTATTTTTGTTTATAGCGCAAAAAATAAAAACCGCAGAGGTGATCAAATACCACCAAAATAAAGCTCTATTTGTGGGGAAAAAAGGACGCCAATTTTGTTTGGGAGCCACGTCGCACGACCGCGCAAATGTCAGTTAAAGCGACGCAGTGCCGGAAGCTGAATGTGGTTAATCTTTTCACTTATGGTATGCGCAATTTTTCTTGTCGCGTATCTACAGATACGCCCGTCGTAAGTCTTTCTGAATCTGGCCCAATTTTGCTCATAGTTACACCTAACCTTGGTAGGAGAAGCGTTGGTAGGGCAGTTGGCCTATTGGGTCAGGCAGTACAGACCCAGTTCTGGGTTCAGTAAATTAGTGTTGTTTGAGTGTTCTAGGTATATATAAAAAAAAGAAACTTGCCGTAAAAGTTATCCATCCCAATTGGTGAAACTGAAAACTCAAAAATAGCCGAGGCAATTTGCCGGCGTCCAAACGAAGCGTACCGCCCGCGCTCAGTAAAAAAGCACGCAGTCGGCTCTCCTTTAATTCGCTCCCGCTTTGTTGTAGAAAGCCGTTCCTGACCTCGGTAAAATAATCCGGAGTTTGCCCTTGTTTGTGCCGGAATTAATCAGCCACATTGTTTTATATATGTCTCATTTCTTCCCTCGCAAGAAAAGAAAAAAAGAAAAAAGGGCTGCCTTGTCGTTTTTATTTTTCTGCATTTTCCAAAACTGATTGGGGAAATACAGCCTATAATCACAAGGCTGGCTCTGCAAACATCATAAAGATGATTATGTGGACCGAGCCAATTTTCCCCGTGTCAGCTGCACTTTATGATTTCTTGGATTACATATATTTGTTAAAACAACGTGACAAAAAAAAAAAAACCCGGGCGCTGTTTAGATGCAGGCAGGCAGAAGGAGGATTGGAGATGGAGTATCGGGCATAATTAAAATGCTGAAAGGCACCCAGCGATCCTATAGAATAAGTCCGGGCGGGAGGCTATAGAAACAGAGGCTAATTTTTATTTTATTTTTAATTGGAGACTTCAGATTATATAAAGCCTGGCATCATTTATTAGAGTGCTAGATGGCTGCCTGTTATGCTGATCCAATGGCTTCAGTATAGGGTGACCACATTTCCAAACTGCCATTCAGGGACACCCCCCCCCCCCCCCTAAAAAATATATGTTTTTTTACATATTTGTTTGCGTATTTTGGGGGCAGGGGTGTATCATGAAATCAGCGGGCCCGTGTGCAAGATCAAAAGAGGGCCCTAGGCCCCATCAAATGCTGCCACTGTGCCCCATCTAATGCAGTCACTTGTGCTCCATCAAATGCAGTCACTTGTGCCCCATCTAATGCAGTCACTTGTGCCCCATCAAATGCAGTCACTTGTGCCCCATCAAATGCAGTCACTTGTGCCCGTCAAATGCCACCACTGTGCCCCATCTAATGCCGCCACTGTTCCCATCATATGCCGCCACTGTTCCCATCAAATGCAATCACTTGTGCCCCATCAGATGCAATCACTTGTGCCCCATCAAATGCCACCACTGTGCCCTATCTAATGCCACCACTGTGCCCCATCATATGCAATCACTTGTGCCATCATATGCAATCACTTGTGCCATCAAATGCAATCACTCGTGCCATCAAATGCAGTCACTTGTACCATCAAATGCAGTCACTTGTGCCATCAAATGCAGCCACTGTGCCCCATCTAATGTCGCCACTGTTCCCATCAAATGCCGCCACTGTTCCCATCAAATGCCACCACTGTTCCCCCATCAAATGCAGCCACTGTTCCCCTATCAAATGCCACTACTGTGCCCCATGAAATGCTGCCAGTGTGTCCAGCAATTGTTGCTACTGTGCCCCATCAGATGCTGCCAGTGTGCCCATGAATTGTCGCTACTGTGCCCATCAGATGCTGCCAGTGTGCCCATGAAATGTTACTATTGTGCTCCATCAGATGCTGCCAGTGTGCCCATGAATTGTCGCTACTGTGCCCCCATCAGATGCTGCCAGTGTGCCCATGAATTGTCGCTACTGTGCCCCATCAGATTCTGCCAGTGTGCCTATCAATTGCCGCTACTGTGCCCATCAGATCAGATGCTGCCAGTGTGCCGATTAATTGTCACTACTGTGCCCCATCAAATGCTGCCAGTGTGCCCATGAATTGTCGCTACTGTGCCCCCATCAGATGCTGCCAGTGTGCCCATGAATTGTCGCTACTGTGCCCCCATCAGATGCTGCCAGTGTGCCCATGAATTGTCGCTACTGTGCCCCATCAGATTCTGCCAGTGTGCCTATCAATTGCCGCTACTGTGCCCATCAGATCAGATGCTGCCAGTGTGCCGATTAATTGTCACTACTGTGCCCCATCAAATGCTGCCAGTGTGCCCATGAATTGTCGCTACTGTGCCCCCATCAGATGCTGCCAGTGTGCCCATGAATTGTCGCTACTGTGCCCCCATCAGATGCTGCCAGTGTGCCCATGAATTGTCGCTATTGTGCCCCATCAAATGCCAGTGTGCCCATGAATTGTCGCTACTGTTCCCCCATCAGATGCTGCCAGTGTGCCCATGAATTGTCGCTATTGTGCCTCAAATGCCAGTGTGCCCATGAATTGTCGCTACTGTGCCCCCATCAGATGCTGCCAGCCAGTGTCACTGTTAATTGCCCCTATTTGCTCACCTTTTGATATCATATAAATATAATGGAGTCTGGTCACTGGTGGTGGTGGAGCAGGCCTCAGCAGGGTAGTCTTCAGCCAGCGTCAGTCAGGACTTTAGGAGGCACTGAGACAGTGAATCGGGCCAGCTCGGGCGGGAGCCGGGAGGAGCCTGTCTGGGCCCTGGTCCTGCTGGAGCCGGAGGAGGTCAGACCGGCAGATGTGCGAGGTCACGTCGGTCGGAGACCTCCAGATGTCGCAGGCAGCGGGCGGGAGTCGGGACTCGCGGCCGGGAGGTCGGTCACGGACGGCCGATCGAGTCCAGCAGCTGAGCCCTCTGGAGCTGGGGAGGAGGAGGTCTTGGTCGGTGACGGTGAGTGACTCACTGTGAGGTGCCTGCCCCAACGATGCTGCTGCTCTCTCTGCTGCAAGAACCGCGGCTGGCCGTTGGAGGAGGAGGAGGTGGGGGTGGAGTCGGAGCGTCAGGGAGAGCGGGCTGCGGGACACGGTGACGTCACTGGTTGCTACACGCCAAGCGGGGGGGCGTCCCTAGCAACCAGGGATTTAGAATGATTAAATTAAAGCGGCACTGTGGCAGCAGCGGCAGTGAGTCTTGCAGACTTGGCAGGCAGTTGATTCCGGGACCCTCTATTGTCCCGGTTTGCAGGCTCCCGGGACACGGGACGAAAATGTAAATTACGGGACGATCCCGGGCAAACCGGGACACGTGGTCACCCTACTTCAGTAGCTTCTGAGTCCTTAAAGAGGAACTAGAATGGATTTGGAAACATTGGGGTAGATTCAGGTAGGGGCGCGCCAAACTGCGGCGGCGTAACGTATGACATTTACGTTACTTAGCCGCAAGTTTTATGGGCAAGTGCTTGATTCACGAAGCACTTGCCTATAAAGTTGCGGCGGCGTAGCGTAAAAGGTGCCGGCGTAAGCGCGCGTAATTCAAATGATCCCGTAGGGGGCGTGGATCATTTAAATTAGGCACGTTCCCGCGCCGAACGTACTGCGCAAGCGCCGTCCCTATAATTTCCCGACGTGCATTGCGATAATTGACGTCGCAAGGACGTCATTGGTAACGACGTGAACGTAAATGGCGCCCAGCGCCATTCACGGACGACTTACGCAAACGACGTAAAGTTTTAAAATCGCGACGCGGGAACGACGTCCATACTTAACGTTGGCTGCGCCTCCTAATAGCAGGAGCAGCCTTACGACGAAAGCGACGTACGCAAACGACGTAAAAAACTACCGCCGGGCGCACGTACGTTCGTGAATCGGCGTAAGTATGTCATTTGCATACTCTACGCCAGGGATATGCAATTAGCGGACCTCCAGATGTTGCAAAACTACAATTCCCATCATGCCTCTGCCTCTGGGTGTCATGCTTGTGGCTGTCAGAGTCTTGCTATGCCTCATGGGACTTGTAGTTCTGCAACAGCTGGAGGTCCGCCAATTGCATATCCCTGCTCTACGCTGACATCTATGGGAGCGCCACCTAGCGGCCAGCGTCAGAATGCACCCTAAGATACGACGGCGTAAGAGACTTATGCCAGTCGTATCTTAGGCTAAAGTCGGCGTATCTAGCTTTCTGAATACAGAAAGTAGATACGCCGGCGCTACTTACCAATTATGCGGCGTATCTATAAATACGCCGGCGTAATTGCTCTCTGAATTTACCCCATTGAAGTTAAAGAGGAACTGCAGTCTTCTCACATAATTTGAAATACAAACATCTCTGCCATTCTGAAGCTTCCCTTCCAATCACTTTGCATATTTTATATATACTGTGATTCTGTACTTGCCAAATATGCTGCAGAAATCTCCCTCCACTGAGGCTGGCTGCAGCCATTTTAACTGTGGGTAGCTGAAACTGCTGCCTGTTCACTTCCTGGATTTTTACAGACACACAGAGGCACCCCTCCAGCTCTGCAGCCCTGCAGCTCTCGTTGGCACTCTTATGACCCATTCCCCCTCCCTTCCTGGTAAACTCTCACTAGAGTGAGAGAGTATCATTGATGTATATTGCCCTCAAATTAGCCCTCTTGTAAGCGTAAGCATTTTTTCTTCAAGTCTTTCAACGGAATGCAATAGGTCATCCTGAAAATGTATCAGTCTTAGTTTTGTATTTTGGGGTCCCTGATATGGATAACATTGCACAGGGTGGAGTGGGTAGGTTAGGAGGGTTAAGAATTATATTTGAAGTTAGACTGTAGGCCCAGCCTGGTCAACTATTAAGCATTGTTTATTCTTCGTTTTTAAATTTTGTACCATTAAGTGCTTAAATATTTAAGAACAACAATAAAAAAAATAACAGCATTAGAAAGGGGGTACAGGTTGACCCCAAAAACATGTTTATTACTTTTGATACATGTGATGGAATAAATACCTTCAGACTCTAGCTCAGCCTTTCTCCACCAGGGTACGGTGGAACCCTAGGGTTCCTCCAGATGTTGCTAGAGGTTCTTTGTAAGGCCGCGTACACGCGGTCGGTCCATCCGATGAGAACGGTCTGAAGGACCGTTCTCATCGGTTAACCGATGAAGCTGACTGATGGTCTGAGGTGCCTACACACCATCGGTTAAAAAACGTTTGTGTCAGAACGCGGTGACGTAAAACACAACGACGTGCTGAAAAAAATGAAGTTCAATGCTTCCAAGCATGCGTCGACTCGACTCCGAGCACGCGTGGACCCTTAACCGATGCTTTTGCATACTAACCATCAGTTTTGACCGATCGGTTAGGCGTCCATCGGTTCAATTTTAAAGCAAGTTCTAAATTTTTGGACCGAAGGATAACTGACCGATGGGGCCCACACACGATCGGTTTGGACCGATGAAAAGGTCCTTCAGTCCGTTTTCATCGGTTTTGACCGACCGTGTGTACGCGGCCTTAAACTAGTCAAGCAAGAATGTAGGCCAAGCAAGGTCAACACTTTTTCATTTTCTATTCTTTTTCTACTTTTTCTATTATTATTATTTTGTACCATTAAGTGCTCAAATATTTAACAAAAATACATAAATAACTAAGCATTATTAAGGAGGTACAGTTTAACCCCCAAAACATGTTTGCTTATTGCATTTGATGGAATAAATGCCTTCAGACTCTAGATTAGCCGTTTTCGACTGGAGTTCTTCAGAACCCTAGGGTTTCTCCGGATGTTGCTAAGGGTTCCTGGAGCAATGAGCATTTTTTGCCACTCTCAGCAATTATATTGTTAGCGATCTGTATGGGAGGAAAGAGGTAGGAGGGGGGATCTTCCCAATGACCACAAATGTAAGAAGATAAGTGACCGTCACACTAGTGTACTGAGAACTTTTGATATAGTATTTATGAGCAGGGGTTCCCGGAGCCTGGAAATTATTTCAAGGGCTCCCCTGTGTTAAAAAAAGAAGGTTGAGAAAGGGTGGTCATGCCCTAAACCAGGGGTCTCCAAACTACGGCCCTCCAGGTGTTCAGGAACTACAATTCCCATGCCTAATTGGGAAGTGAAGTACCGCAACAGCTTGAGGGCCTTGGTTTGGAGATCCCTGCCCTAAACTACTTTCCTTCTGGTTTAGGCTCTTCAGCCTCCTACTCATTCTTTTTCATTTGATTATCCTCAAAGAAGCCAGATACACACTGGTTCACTGTCCTATTCTAGGCCTCCATGCCCACCAAAAACAGCTTGCCATGTTCCTCTTTCTATCCGCCAAGCAAACTATAGCCAAGGCTGGAAGTCCCCAGTCTCTATGCAATACGTTAAGGATTGCATGACCACTATGCTAATCCACAAAAAGATGTCTAGTATGTTCAACGACTCACAGCCTAAATTCCTCAAGACAAGGGACCCTTGGCTTCATTAACCTAACAAGTCTAACATCTCTTTGACCCTGCCCCTCCTTACTCAATCAGATTGAGCCCAAGCTTGGTTGCGGGGGTCAACTTCCTATCGCCTCCCTTACCCCTCACCCTCGTCCCACTCCACTACTCCCTCACTGTCCTGTTGACCAACACAAGTTCTCCTTCTCCTTGCTTCTCTGCCCCCCCCTCCCCCATTCCTCCTCATTGCGTTGACTGCCAAATGTCAATCTCTTGTGACAGAGGTACTGATCTTTGTTCCATTCAAACCACTTGACCTTTTTTAACTCTCTCCAATGTAATAGTCCCTCAGTAAAATCCTTGAACAAGAAAATCATTTTGAAAAAGGCTGCTCTAGATAATTTTCTGTGGTGGTCTTATTC
This sequence comes from Rana temporaria, assembly GCF_905171775.1. Classification (NCBI taxonomy): domain Eukaryota; kingdom Metazoa; phylum Chordata; class Amphibia; order Anura; family Ranidae; genus Rana; species Rana temporaria. The sequence goes on along the minus strand of NC_053498.1, from coordinate 146,087,971 downwards.
TACAAATTTCTCTCCAAGCAGAGGCGTTGCTAGGGGGATGCGGGGGGTGCGGTCCGCACCGGGTGACACCCGCTAGAGGGGTGACACCATCCCGTTTTTTTTGTTGTTTTTTTTAGCTGACATGCCCATCCTGCCCTGTGCAATCCCAGCCTGCCCTTTACCACCCCAGCCTGCTCTGTGCCACCCCAGCCTGCCCTGTACCACCCCAAACAGCCCTATACCACCCCAGCCTGCCATGTACCCCCCCAAACAGCCCTGTACCACCCCAGCCTGCCCTGTACCACCCCAGTCTGCCCTGTACCACCCAGTCTGCCCTGTGCCACCCCAGCCTGCCCTGTACCACCCAAAACTTTCCCATGCCACCCCAACTTGCCCTGTGCCACCCTAACTTGTCCTGTACCACCCCAATCTGCCCTATGCCACCATAACTTTCCCTATACCACCCCAACCTGCCCAATGCCACCCTAACTTGCCCTGTACCACCCCAACCTTTCCCATGCCATCCCAACTTGCCCTATGCCACCCTAACTTGCATTATACCACCCCAACCTGCCCTGTACCACCCTAACTTACCCTATACCACCCCAACCTGCTGTATGCAACCCTAACTTGCCCTATACCACCCCAAACTACCCTATATCACCCCAACATGCCCTATACCACCTTAACCTGTCCTATACCACCCCACTACACCAACCTGCCACTATACCACTCTGTACTACCCTGACCTGCCACGATACTGCCCTATACTATCATTTACAGGGGCTGGTTTTGGGTGCGCCCCGTGCCCGTGCGCTGCCTGCTTGGTGCTGGGCAGCCTAGACAGAGGGGGGGGGTGACACCAGGTTTTACCGCACCGGGTGACACCAACCCTAGTGACGCCACTGCCTCCAAGGCACCTAAACAGACACCCAAAGACACAATGGGTTGTCTTATGCCTGCAAACAGAAGGAACCAGAGAGTGCTGCAGGGGACCACTAAGGTCAATGTCCTCAGAAGTTCCCTAACAAAATTCAATGGAGGATCTTTCAAGAACAGAGAAGTGTTCTTGTGGCACGGAGAGAGGTAAAGGTAGGTATTCACATTTTTGTACAGGTAGGCCCTTTTGCCATATCTTGTTTTATTTGGCAGGGTCACTTTAGTTTAAATAGCAGACCAATCAATGTGAGTCCAGAGCTCTGGCACGCTCACATTTGCCTGCTGACCCATAGGCGCAGCTGCAAACATATAGGGTGCAACACGAGGGATAAGGACCTATTCATCAAAGGGAACAATAGATGGGTTTCTGACAGCCTTATCCAATAAAATTGCACATGACAGGTTCACTTTACTTCCAACCCAAGAGATTAGCTCAAGAAAGATTAAAATGGTACTGTGTACAAACATTGTATTAGCCTCTTTCATTTCCATTGATTGCCGCTTATTAAAGCAAGAGAAAAAAACTGCACAAACTTGCCAATAAATGTTCCCGTGGGTTCGGATTTCCATGGCAGCCACCCAAATTTTTTATTATTTTCGAGGCACGCGCTACATTTATTCCAGCGTCTTACATACTGCTGACATTTCAGCAAACCAAATACACATCTGGCCCTGGGTTCATGGCAAGAAAAATCAAATGTCCCAAATGTTTCTATTGACTGGGTCATTTTTCAATAAATAAAAATAAAAATAAATCACACTCGCAAAGCGTCCTGCGCAAAAGGAGAAACCGCGGCTGTTGAGACCTGAAAAGTTACATTGTTGATGTATAAACTCCTGTGTACGGCTATTTCAGTATTTAGAGGTTTATTAGATTGAGTCAGGTCATTAAGAATGATCAACGGTCGTGCTCTCTCCATAGAATCTGCACGTTTGGCTTGAAATGTGACTGGTTCCATTTGTAAATTGTAATAAGCTGGGCACTGCCGGGTAATTCTGGAAACCGTTCCGAGGTCTGACATTGCCAAAAAGGACGTCTGTAGAAAAATAAATTCTATGGAAGTTCTAAAGCGGACCTCTACTGCAGTGGCGGCTGGTGCTCAAATTTTTTTTGGGGGGGGGGGCGCAAACAGAAAAAAAAATTGCAGCCTCACTGTGCCCATCAAATGCAGCCACTGTGCCATCAATGGTCACCACTGTGCCATGCCATCAAACGCAGCCACTGTGCCATCAATTGTCACCACTAAGCCATGCCATCAAACGCAGCCACTGTGCCATCAATTGTCACCACTGTTCCATGCCATCAAACGCAGCCACTGTGCCATCAATTCGCACCACTGTGTCATGCCATCAAATGCAGTCACTATGCCATGCCATCAAACGCAGCCACTGTGCCATCAATTGTCACCACTATTCCATGCCATCAAATGCAGTAACTATGCCATGCCATCAAACGCAGCCACTGTGCCATCAATTCGCACCACTGTGCCATGCCATTAAACGCAGCCACTGTGCCATGCCATCAAACGCAGCCACTGTGCCGTCAATTGTCACCACTGTGCCATGCCATCAAACGCAGCCACTGTGCCATGCCATCAAACACAGCCACTGTGCCATCAAATGTCGCCATTGTGCCAATTGTCACCACTGTGCCCTTTAATTGTCGCCACTGTGCCCATTGTCACCACTGTGCCCATTGATGTCACTGTGCCCTTTACTTGTCGCCACTGTGCCCATTCATGCCGCTGTGCCAATTGTCCCCACTGTGCCCATTGTCCCCACTGTGCCTATTGTCGTCACTGTGCCCATTGATGTCACTGTGCCCATTGATGTCACTGTGCCCTTTAATTGTCGCCACTGTGCCCATTCATGCCGCTGTGCCAATTGTCCCCATTGTGCCTGTTGTCGCCACTGTGCCCATTGATGTCACTGTGCCCTTCGTCGCCGCTATGCCCTGTAAAATCCCCCCCCCCCGCCCGGCACTTACCTTTACTGGAGTCAGAAATCCACGTATTCGACCCTCGATATCTTCTCCGGCCCTCGATAACGCTTCAACCAATCAGGTTACCGGTAGCCAGAACCGGCCAACCTGATTGGCTGAGACGCCTGTCAGTCTTATCCAAGGAACGCACACCCTGTGCGTTCCGAGGATAAGCTTCCGGGGACCCGAGGGCTGCACTCGGAAAGCCAATCAGAGCCACCAGAGAGTCCTGTATTTCACCTGAAGTTATTTGTGGGTTTTTCTTTGCATCCCGAACAATTTTTCTGGCAGTTGTGGTTGAAATTTTAGTTGGTCTACCTGACCCTGGTTTGGTTTCAACAGAACCCCTCATTTTCCACTTCTTGATTAGAGTTTGAACACTGCTGATTGGTATTCTCAATTCCTTGGATATCTTTTTATATCCCATTCCTGTTTTTATACAGTTCAACTACCTTTTCCTGCAGATCCTTTGACGATTCTTTTGCTTTCCCCATGACTCAGAATCCAGAAACTTCAGTGCAGCACTGGATGAAAGATGCAAGGGTCTGTCAGGGTCTGTCAGGAGTCCATAAACTCATTGACCTTTTATAATATAACTTTTGGTCTGTATATATATATAATTTTATTTTTTTGATGCCAGTTTTATAAATAAGCATATTACATATTGTAAATATATAAAATAATACCGGTACCTAAAATATGTTAAATGCACCTATGGGAAGATTTTCTTTAAAATGGTCTGGTGACAGGGTCCCTTTACTGCTGAACAATGGCGACCAGTAGCAGCTTGCTGTGCCCTTTAAAGGGTTTCCCAGAAAGGAAAGGGAGTGCGTGCCGCCGTGGCATTGAGCGATATATAATATAATCTATATATACTCCAAGCCACAATGCTGCTGACAAATGCACCGGCAGCCATCAGATTCTGTGTCATATTTGCAGACATCCCCTTAAATAATCAGATTAGCCTTGCAGAATGTATTTAGTGGGTAATGTGCTTGTCACAGATCCAGTTTGCTGCGACAACCTCGATTGAACAGCGGCGTTTAAAAAAATTCAGGAAATTATAATTTTAAAATAAGCATTTGTCTATAGGAAAAGCGCTGCGAGGAATTTTAAAAGCGGGAGCCTTGTGCAAATGAGGTGTAGTTTCCAATGAGGAAGATAACTTAATTTATTGGTTGAAGAATCCGTTCTAATGAGGCAAAGTGAGAGATAGAACGCCAGAAAAAAAAAAAACGTAAAGGGGAAAATGAGGATAAACTGGTCAAATCCTTGAAATTCAGTTCACGTTACAGCATGTGTTCCTTTAAAGGGAACCTGTCATAAATGGACTTTTGCAGCCTGACGTTGGGGATCTCCTTCTGAAAATGCCAGTTGCTGGACTGTGATGCTTATTCTACAGCTCTGATGCTCTATAATAAGTCACTAAAGCTCCATGCACACTGGGTATTTAGCCCTGGTAGAAATACAGGGCCCCCTCATCCTGGCCAGAAGTGACTGAGGACATAGATTTACTAGTCCCTTTCTTTGCTGCCTCGGTTGCAAAGATGAATGAATTGGACGCTTCTTGTTCATTCAGAAGCCAAAGCAGAGTAAACACAGTTTACTATGCTTCAGCGATGCTTCAGCATGCGCCGTTGGTAAAAGAATCCCAGTGCGCATGCTCGAAATTCCGCCGCAAATTGTCAATGCTTTAGACGTGAACGTAACTTACGTACGGCCCTATTCGCGAACGACTTACACAAACAACGTAAAAAATTCAAAATTAGACGCGGCAACGACGTCCATACTTAACATTGCGTACGCCTCATAATAGCAGGAGCAACCTTACGCCGAAAAAGCCTAACGTAAACGACGTAAAAAAATACCGCCGGGCGTACGTGAAAACTTGGCGCGGGAACGACGGCCATACTTAACATTAGCTACCCCTCATATAGCAGGAGTAACTATCTGCCGGAAAAAGCCGAACGCAAACGACATAAAAAAAAGCGACGGGTGGGAGTTCGTTTCTGAATCGGCGTATTTCCTCATTTGCATATTTGTCGCTAGTAAAACACGAAATGCCACCTAGCGGCCGGCGGAAGATTGCAGCCAAAGATCCGACGGTGTAAGTCACTTACACCTCTCGGATCTAAGGGAGATCTATGCGTAACTGATTCTTATGAATCAGTCGCATAGATCCGACCGTCGGATCTCAGAGATACAACGGCGTATCAGGAGATACGCCGTCGTATCTCTTTGTGAATCTCCCCCCGTATCTATAGATACGCCGGCGTAAATCAATGCTGAATCTAGCCCTAAAGGACAATAAACTGACAACTTTCATACAAACCAATCAATGTACACTTTCTGTGATTTTCTTCACTTTAGACATGTAGCAAAATACATTCTGCCCTAAATTTTTGAAGAAAAAAAATAATAATTTTTACTTGATTAATGTTTTATAGCAGAATTAAAAAAATATATTTTTTCGAAATGTTGAGTCTTTTTTCGTTTAAATAATAATAATAATAATAATAATAATAATAATAATAATAAAAAACTGTGGTGATCAAATACCACCAAAAGAAAGCTCTATTTTTGGAAAAAATATCTCGGCCCGGATTCTCGTACAAGTTACGCCGGCGCATCTCAAGATACGCCATCGTAACTCTGAGTCTGAGCCGTCGTATACCATGCGCCTGATTCTTAGAATCAGTTACGCATAGATTTGTATTAGATCCGACCGGCGTAAGTCTCTTACGCCGTCGGATCTTAACTGCATATTTACGCTGGCCGCTAGGGGCGTGTACGCTGATTTACGCCTAGAAATATGTAAATCAGCTAGATACGCCATTTCACGAACGTACGCCCGGCCGACACAGTACAGATACGCCGTTTACGTTAGGCTTTTCCCGGCGTAAAGTTACCCCTGCTATATGAGGTGTACATGCGGCGTACCAATGTTAAGTATGGACGTCGTTCCCACGTCTAATTTTGAAAATTTTACGTTGTTTGCGTAAGTCGTTCGCGAATAGGGCTGGGCGTCATTTACGTTCACGTCGAAAGCATTGGCTTCTTGCGGGTTAATTTGGAGCATGCGCACTGGGATACTTTCACGGACGGCGCATGCGCCGTTCGTAAAAAGCATCATTTACGTGGGGTCACATTAAATTTAAATAACACACGCCCACATCTACCGCACAAAGGTACGCGATTCCGGGCCCTTTTTTTTATTTTGGTACAGTGTTGCACGAACGCGTGATTTCCAGTTAAAGTAACGCAGTGCTGATTAGCTGGTCATGAAGGGGGAAAAACCTTCCAGAGCTGAAGTGGTTAAACAATGACAGGTACTCTTTAAGAAAAGTTGAATGCCGAATATTTAAATCCAGGAATATAAGATCTGAAAGTCGGCATCGACCTTCAAAGCAACTTGCGGGTTTTTATTGATAATCTCAGCAAAGACGCAACTGACAAATGGCTTGATAGCCGTGAAAGCCAAACAATGGGCCAATGGAGAAGAGCATGAGCGGGATTTAATTGAATTTCTTTTCTTTTTTTTTGTGAAGAAACCGGTTTGACCCCTGGAAAGTGCTACAAGACGTGTAAAGGAGATCGTTGACTGAAGTCGCATGAATTCTAATGCACTGGATTATCATATAACTTTTTATTGAACTTGAAGTTGTTTTTTTAAATTATAATTGTAGTAATGTCACATGTCTAGCGCAGAGCTATCACTCAGCGCTATTGTGGAACCCGAGGACTTCCAATCGTAAGTGGTTTCCTGTTTATGAGTGAGATAATGAACGCCTCACCGCTAGCAGATACAATAATTTAAAGACAGTCTAAGCAAACTGTCGGTTTTCAATTCTGTAGAGAGAAAAGAGAACAATAAAATCACAAAATCTATTGGGCAATATAGTTTTTTTTTTCCCCGCAGCTTCTTTTCAAAAATAGAGTTGAGTTAACGGAAATTTTTTTTTTATATTTTGTAATGTTAGAGGTGTTTATATCTTTAAAGCTGAGCTCCAGAAATGATTTATATTGCATACTTACAAAATTGTATTTTATTATATTAATAGATTATATTATGGAATAATATTATGCATATTATTATATTAAAGAGGAGCTCCTGCCTCCCCCCAAACGATATAAAGTCAGCAGCTGCAAATACTGTAGTGCTAGACTAACAATGCTTTGCAAAGCTTGAGAGCTTTGATTGGCTCAGACAGCTGACCCTCTATCTCCAAAAGTAAGTATTGCTATACCGGGCATAAAAGGGAAAATTGAAAGAACTCTGCTATCCTTCAGCCAATCAAGGCTCAGTGCTACAAAACCAAAGGTGAGCAAATGCAATGCTAATTTGAAACTCAAAGCTTTACCAGGATTAGGTCAACCTGCAACCAATAATGACCGCAGAATAGCCCTAGAGTAGACAAACTTTTAGCCAATCAGAGAATAAGGACAGTCGCAGGACTAGACCAACCCCCCTCCTCCCCATGGCTGTTGACTGCTCACTGAAGGAGCTGAGGTCATCCCTGAGCTGTATCCCCCTGTTAGGCTGCTTTCACACTGAGGCGTTCAGCCGCTGTGACGGTATAGCCGCGCTATTTGTTTTAATGGGAAGGCGCGGTATAGGAGCGGTGAACACACCGCTCCTATACCGCGGTAAAGATGCGGTTAGCAGGACTTTTGGAGCGTTCCTGCTAGCGCACCGCTTCAATGTGAAAGCCTTCGGGCTTTCACATTGAAGACTATAGGGCATGATTTTTCATGCGGTATAGCAGCGCTATTTTTAGCGCTGTACCGCATGAAAAACGCCCCAATGTGTTTCAAGTGTTATGCTGCGTACACATGGTTGGAATTTCCAACAACAAATGTTCGATGTGAGCTCTTTTTCGGAAAATCTGACTGTGTGCATGCTCCATCGGACATTTGCTGTTGGAATTTCTGACAACAAATGTTAAAGAGCTGGTTCCCAAATTTTCCAGCAAAAGTTCTTCTCGGAAATTCTGACTGTGTGTACACAATTCAATGCACATAAATCCTATGCATGCTCGGAATCAATTTGACGCATGCTCGGAATCATCGAGCTTAATTTTTCTCGGCTCGTGTAATGTTGTACGTCACTGCGTTCTTGGCGTTCGGAATTTCCAACAAAATTTGTGTGACCGTGTGTATGCAAGACAAGTTTGAGCGAACATTGGAAAAAATTCCACGATTTTGATGTTGGAATGTCCGATTGTGTGTACACGGCATTAGACTGACAGTTCATAGCACATGTGCCCTGGTTAGCTCAGAGAGCTGGCCCTACTTTTCCAAGACTTAGAACCAAAAGTGAGAAAATTTGATGCTAATTAGAACCTCAAAACCTTAGATCCTTAGCAGGACTAGATCAACCTGAAACCAATATTGCTCTCTGAACAAACCTAGGCTAACATTTAGCAAATTAAGGATAAGGAAAATAGCAAGGCTAGACCAATTGAAAGCCAACCCAAGGTACCATTTACAGTCTAGACCATGGGTCTTCGAACTACGGCCCTCTAGTTGTTCAGGAACTACAATTCCCATCATGCCTAGTCATGTCTGTGAATGTCAGTGTGTTACAATGCCTCATGGGATGTGTAGTTCTACAATAGCTGGAGGGCCGTAGTTTGAGGCTCCCTGGTCTAGACCATTGGTGCTCAACCTATCGCCCTTCAGCTGTTGCAGAACTACAAGTCCCCATCATGCCTCTCCCTTTTGGAGTCATGTTTTTAACTGTCAACCTTACAATGCCTCATGGGACTTGTAGTTCTGCAACAGCTGGAGAGCCACAGGTTGAGCACCCATAGTCTAGACCAGGGGTCTCCAAACATTCTAAACAAAGGGCAGGTTTATTGTCCTTCAGACTCTTGGAGGGCCGGACTTTGGCCAGCGGGAGTGAACATTTTCCTGGCATCAGGGCACCTGGCAATAGGAATAGTGCCCTATTGTTGGTATCATAGGAAGGAATAGTGCCCCATTAGTGGTGTCAGTTGGATAAATGGTGCTCCATTGTCGGTGTCAGATGGCAGAATAGTGTCTCATATCATTGGGAGGGATAGTGCTCCAAGGGCCGGATAACGACAGGCAAAGGGCCGCATCCGGCCCTCGGACCACAGTTTGGAGACCACTGGTCTAGACCAACACCATGGCTAAAAGATCAGTTCATAATTCAACGGAATTGATCAGCTTGCGGTTAAAGCTTGGAAAATTCAATGGGTAACCCAATGCATAGCCAATCAGAACATTTCAAAGTTCTCCTGTTATCTAAATCTGCAGCTAAGAATATGTTCAATAATTTATTTAAAGTATGGGAACATTCGTAATAATTATGGAGAGTAGCTACTAAAGAGTAGGCCAATTAAAGGATTAGGAAAGTAGTGGGGCTAAACTGAGCAAAGCTACCATTCACAACCTATACCAACCCATGGCTACAAGGCAAGTACAACATCCATAGGACTGGATTTTTGATCTATATAACGTCCACTGTGTTGGCCAGATGGAGCTTTTAGAATATTTATTGGCTAAGTTACTCACACAGTAGCCAAAGAATCTGGAACATGAAATGGTTTATTCAATGCATAGCTAATTAGAACATTTCAATGTTCTTTTATTATCTGAATCTGCAGCCAAGAATGTCGTTTAACAATTAATTTACAGTATGGGGACAGTCATAGTAAGTCTGGAGAGTAGCTACTAAAGAGTAGGCTTACCTTTAGCCAATTAGAGGATTAGTAAAGTAGCAGGGCTATACCAAACAAAGCTACCATTCACAGCCTAGACGAAAATCCATGGTTAAAAGCAGGTTCAAAATCCATAGGACTTGACCAACATGTGGTCAAATGTTGATCTACGTAAGGTTCACTGTGTTGGCCAGATGGAGCTTTTAGAACATTTATTAGCTAAGTTTCCCACACCGGAGTCAAAGAACCTGGAACATTCAATGGGCAACCCAATGCATAGCCAATCAGAGCACTTCAAAATTATTTTGTTATCTGAATCTGCAGCCAAGAATGTGTTCAATAACTTATTTAGAGAATGGGAACATTCATAATACTCCTGGAGAGTAGTTACTTATGCGTAGGCTAACCTTTAACCAATTAGAGGTTTAGGAAAGTAGTGGGGGTATACCAAAGTTACCATTCACAGCCTAGACAAGGGATCTCCAAACTACGGCCCTCCAGCTGCTGCAGAACTACATGTCCCATGAGGAACTGTAAAACTCTGACATTCACAGACATGGCTAGGCATGATGGGAATTGTAGTTCCTGAACAACTAAAGGGTCATAGTTTGGAGACCCCTGGCCTAGACCAATGACTGTGAACCTTAGCACCCCAGATGTTTTGGATCTACATTTTCCATGATGCTCATACACTCTGCAGTGTAGTTGAGCATCATGGGAAATGTAGTTCCAAAATATCTGAGGTGCCAAGGTCCGCCATCACTGGCTTAAACCAACCCATGGCTAAAAGGCAAGTACAAAACCGATAGGACTGGACCAACTTGTGGTCAATTGTTGATCTATATCAGGGGTGCCCAACCTTTTGACGAACGAGGGCCACTTAAGCAACTTGGTAACCAGTCGAGGGCCACAATGAGCGAAGCAGGCGGATGACAGATCACGACTACTCTATAGGTCCTCCGACCCTCCCAGATGAAAGGGGACAAATTCCCTTCTGTTTTTCGGATTGGAGGTAGGCGGGCATAAACAAACATCTGTCGCTCTATAGAGGTGAATTGAGGGTCCCATTTGGTCGGGCTGATCGTGTGAAAAGGGCCTAAGACTGCTTTCACACTGATGTGCTGCGGTTTACCCACACTGTGGGTGCAGCTTAGTGCACCTGTGTCTATACTGCGGGTTAGCTGAACTTTGTCATAGAGCCCACCTGTGGCAAAAACTGGCACTTTAGAGGAAGCATCGTCTTATGGCGCTTTCTTCCTCTACCACCAGCTTCATTCACAACACTGATGCTGTGGTATGGTGGGTCGGCAACCTGCGATCTGGGCTTGCCAACCCACCATTCCAGAGCAGGAGGTCGCGGGCCACATCAGAGGGCTCCGCAGGCCACATGTGGCCCCTGGGCCACTGGTTGGCCACCCCTGATCTATATAATGTTCACTGTGTTGGTCAGATGGAGCTTTTAAAACATTTATTGGCTAAGTTACCCACACAGAAGCCAAAGAACCTGGAACAATCAATGGGTAACCCAATGCATAGCCAATCAGAGCACTTCAAAGTTCTCATGCTATCCAAATCTGTAGACACGAACATATTCAATAATGTATTTACAATATGAGAACATTTATAATAATAAAATTTACTATAATCTACTTCTTACAAAACATACCACAGCCAAATCAAAACTTTTAATGGTTTCCCAATGACAACCAATAATATTTTCTTCCCAGCCGGCGACACTTTTCCCTTAAGCGATCATAAGACGCCAGTAAGCCTTTAAACAAACGCGACCAGTCTTACCAATAGTCTCATCATTCAAATGCGTTTTACTGCGCAGCGCCGTATGAGAGATGTAGCCTGTGGGTCAGATTTACGTTTGTTTTTCCATACTTACAATTTGTTTTCAGCTAGATTTCCAGAGCTCACAAAAGGTTGAAGCGACAGACTATAAACAGCACGTACAACATTACAAACCTCACCAGGCAAAAGCACAGTGAACTGTGAAATTCTGTTGACAGCCTGGATTGCTGACTTGTTTTTTCTCTTCGTCGACTTCTATCAACTTGGGACTTTGAATTTTTTTTTTTTTTTATTGTTCGTGGAGAGAAATGGTAGGAGATATGTTGGGCAGGTAAAACCATAATAGACAAGATTATATGTTTCAATGTCTGCTTCGTGAAAGCATCCAAGGGCGGCTTCACCGCCGTATTCCTACTATGGGTAAAAAAGACCTAAAAAAGATGAGTATACACTTTAATGCAGCCATTTTCAACCAGGGCTCTCTGGAGGCATAGGGTTCCTTCAGGGGTGGCTAGATGCTCCTTGAGCTGTGGCTAACTGACCTCACATCTGATGGTGCCTGCAGAGTTCCAGGTCCAAAAAACACTTGGCAGAGGCAGAGGCGGCTCTAGGCTTTGGGAGGCCTTAGGCAAAACTTGACATGGGGCCCCACTCTCGCCCATGATGGGAAAAATAATTCAAGGACAAGAGCCTCTTCCCCACAACCCTGGCCGGTGGTTGTGGGGGTCTGCGGGCAGGGGGCTTATCAGAATCTGGAAGCCCCCCAGATCCTGCTCTTTAATAGCTAAGGGGCAGGAGCCACCCGGTGATGTCACCTGGTGAACCCGCCCCCTTGTGACATCATTGACTGAGGGCATGGTGGGTCATTGACGTCACAGGGGGTGGTATCACAGATATTCACTGGTTGTTAGGGATGCTGGCGCCCCCGCTCCTGAGTCAGGGCTCTTAACGCTGGCTGAGCACAGCAGCGTTAAGGTCCCCTGTCCCTCAAAACTGGGGTAATGCATTGGGTAAGTTAGGTGGCCGCGAGGCCCCTGTAAGTTTCCAGGTCTTAGGCGACCGCCTAATGTGCCTAATTAAAGAGCCGCCTCTGGCCAGAGGCATGACTGCCTGCAAGGGTGTCATTCTGGCCACCGCTGTAAGGGAGGGTTCTTCCCACTTACCACCATCAATGGAGAGGTCATATTCCCAATAATCCCTGATGGACTAATCTCATTAGGGGTTCCCTGAGACCTGAAAAATGCTTCAAGAGTTCCTTGTGGCTTTTTTCAGCTGGAACTTGGTGGAACTCAGTTACACCACCTCTGGCCTGGGCCCTCGGCTCCCTGCTCACCACTATCACTTGTAAACACAGAAGTCCAGCTTCTGTGTTTACAAGTGATAGCTTGTTTCCCAGCAGCTCCCACTGAGTGCAGGATGGGGGAAAAGGAGATGCAGGTGCCCAGTGGGCATTGCGGATGCTGACACCCACACTGGATGATTTGCATTTTATCTGGCACATTCAGTCCCCTATTAAAAAATATTTTTTTTCTGAAAAAAAAATCCAACATGCTTGCTCAATTAGTTTCAATGGCTGCACAAAAATCACCTATCACAATGGGCACACTAATTATGGGAAAATCGAATGATTGGTCCATCTACCTGTTTCCTGGGTGCCCTTACGATGTTTCCTAGATGCCCCTACAATGTTTCCTAGATGCCACTGCAATGTTTCCTAGATGTCCCTGCAATGCTTGCGGGGTGCTCCTGCAATGTTTCCCGGGTGCCACTGCAATGTTTCCTGGGTGTCCCTTACAATGTTTCCCAGATGTCCCTGTAATGTTTCCCAGATGTCCCTGCAATGTTTCCCAGATGTCCCTGCAATGTGTCCCTGGTGTCCCTGCAGTGTTTCCCAGATGTCCCTGCAATGTTTCCCAGATGTCCCTGCAATGTTTCCCAGGTGTCCCTTCAATAGTTTCCAGGTGTCCCTGCAATGTTTCCCAGGTATGTTTCCTGGGTGCCCTTGCAATGTTTTCCAGGTGTCCCATGTATTGTTTCCCGGGTGTCCCTGCAATGTAACCCAGGGGTCCCTGCAATGTTTCCCGGGTGTCCCTGCAATGTTTCCCTGGTGTCCATCTAATGTTTCCCAGAAGTCCCTGCAATGTTTCCCAGGTGTCCCTGCAATGTTTCCCGAGTGTCCCTGCAATGTTTCCCCGGTGCCCCTTACAATGTTTCCCCGGTGCCCCTTACAATGTTTCCCCGGTGCCCCTTACAATGTTTCCTGGGTGCCCCTGCAATGTTTCCTGGGTGCCCCTTACAATGTTTCCCCGGTACCCCTTACAATGTTTCCCCGGTGCCCCTTACAATGTTTCCTGGGTGCCCCTGCAATGTTTCCTGGGTGCCCCTTACAATGTTTCCTGGATGCCCCTGCAATATTTCCAGGGTGTCCCTGCAATGTTTCCTGGGTGCCCCTTGCAATGTTTCCTGGGTGTCCCTGCAATGTTTCCCAAGTGTCCCTGCAATGTTTCCCAGGTGCTCCTTACAATGATCCCTGGGTGCCCTTGCAGTGCTTTCCAGGTGCTCCCACAATGTTTTCTGGGTCCCATCAGCTGACCTGGGACAAGCATGGTGGATGACCTCCCCTACCTAGAAATCTCAGGTATAAAACCTAACTTGCAGGTCCGGCTCTCACTTTTCCCAGCCTCTGTGGCCAAGGAAGAAGCTAATGGAGCATGACCTGTGCTCCATTAGCTTCGATGGAGGGTAGGTGAGGTGACACATCAGGGGTCTAAAAGACACAGAGAACTTGTCACAAAAAAGTATCACATAGGAGACTTTTTGTTACAAAAAAAATAATTGGTGGAAAAAATAAAGTTGAGTCTCTCCACCCCCACATGCACACACACATAGGAATGTTAACGTACAAAAATTTCAATTGCGATGGAGTGAGAGCAATAATGATATTTTTTTAAACTTGTTTGCAAAATAACGTGAAAGCGGTTCTGGCAGCGAATGGGTAAAGCAGCTGATGTTAGGATAGTGATTTTTTTTTTTTTTTTTTTTATTTAGTCGCCCAGTTTACCTTAATTGGGTGGAATTTACATACTGGGTATGGGCAGTTGCCATTTTTTAAACGGAGCCTATATAAGGGAGGGCTGGTGGCCATTTTGTTGTCAGTCTGTGTGATACATTACATATGAGAGTGAGGAGAGGCGCGCGCTGTGAATACTTTATTTCTGACTTGGGCTGGGCACTTGCCTGAGGAGAAGATAACTAGGAAAGCGACCCCTGCCAATAAGTGATCCTATGAGGGCCTGAGGAGAGGTAACCAGGAAAACGACCCCTGCCAATAAGTGATCCTATGAGGGCCTGAGGAGAGGTAACCAGGAAAACGACCCCTGCCAATAAGTGATCCTATGAGTGCCTGAGGAGAGGTAACCAGGAAAACGACCCCTGCCAATAAGTGATCCTATGAGGGCCTGAGGAGAGGTAACCAGGAAAACGACCCCTGCCAATAAGTGATCCAATGAGTGCCTGAGGAGAGGTAACCAGGAAAACGACCCCTGCCAATAAGTGATCCTATGAGTGCCTGAGGAGAGGTAACCAGGGAAACGTGCTCTACTAATAAGTGATCCATAGAATTCCTGAGGGGAGGTAATCAAGGAATGCTCTCTGCTAATAAGAGGTAACCAGGCCTATATAACTTTATATAAGAGATGATGGCTGCTGTTTTGTTGGCACTCTATGTGGCATATATCAGAGTAAAGAGAGACTCTCGCCATGCAAACTATATCTCTGAGGTGGAAGCATGCTTGAGGCATGAGGTAACCAGGGGAGCATCCTCTGCCAAAAAGTGCTCTGTATAAGCCCTGAGAGATAACCAGGGAAACGCCCTCTGCCAGTAAGTGATCCGTGGAATTCCTGAGGTGACGTAACCAGGGAGTGCCCTTTGCCAAAAAGAGGTAACCACTGCCAGGCCTATATAAACCTATATAAGGGAGGGGTGGCAGCCATTTTGTGGGCACTCTGCATGGCACATATGTAAATGAGGAGAGACTCACCATGCATGTCTGTGGTCCTGAGGTAAGGTAGGTAGCAGCCATTTTGTGGGCGCTCTGTGTTGCACATATGAGAGTGAGGAGAGGCTCTCGCCATGCACACTATATCTCTGAGGGGGGAGAATGGTTGAGGCATTTGTGGTCCTGAGGAGAGGTAACCAGGGAAACACCCCCCCCCCCCCCCGTGCCTCCAAGTGTCAGTGTTTTTTATTGTAATGGAAGCGCAAGTGTCAATGCGCTGTTGTTTTGGGACCTTAAAGGCTAAGGTCACCTTTAAGGGAAAAATAATAAACACACATGTTCTTGCAGAAAAAAGAATTAGCATTTATTATTATTCCCACAGGAGTTTGCAAAGCATTGCACCCGCCAACCACAACGATTTTACATGTGACAGCGGCTGTGGGGGAGAAGAACTCCCGCCTGCTGATACAGGGATGGGGGGGGGGGGTGCTTTAATGCTTACGGGGTGAGATGGGTGTGGGGGGTGAGGTCGTGTTGGAACATGTTACATGTTATACCCTAAACACAGGTGTAATATGTAACATGTTCCAAAAGTGAACTTTAAGTGTCAGTGTGCCTTTGTTCTAGGACCCCTAAGTGTCAGTGTGTTATCATTCTAGGATCCCAAGTGTCAGTGTGTTATCATTCTAGGACCCCAAGTGTCAGTGTGTTATCATTCTAGGACCCCAAGTGTCAGTGTGTTATCATTCTAGGACCCCAAGTGTCAGTGTGTTATCATTCTAGGACCCCAAGTGTCAGTGTGTTATCATTCTAGGACCCCCAAGTGTCAGTGTGTTATCATTCTAGGACCCCAAGTGTCAGTGTGTTATCATTCTAGGACCCCAAGTGTCAGTGTGTTATCATTCTAGGACCCCAAGTGTCAGTGTGTTATCATTCTAGGACCCCAAGTGTCAGTGTGTTATCATTCTAGGACCCCCAAGTGTCAGTGTGTTATCATTCTAGGACCCCAAGTGTCAGTGTGTTATCATTCTAGGACCCCAAGTGTCAGTGTGTTATCATTCTAGGACCCCCAAGTGTCAGTGTGTTATCATTCTAGGACCCCAAGTGTCAGTGTGTTATCATTCTAGGACCCCAAGTGTCAGTGTGTTATCATTCTAGGACCCCAAGTGTCAGTGTGTTATCATTCTAGGATCCCAAGTGTCAGTGTGTTATCATTCTAGGACCCCAAGTGTCAGTGTGTTATCATTCTAGGACCCCAAGTGTCAGTGTGTTATCATTCTAGGACCCCAAGTGTCAGTGTGTTATCATTCTAGGACCCCAAGTGTCAGTGTGTTATCATTCTAGGACCCCAAGTGTCAGTGTGTTATCATTCTAGGACCCCAAGTGTCAGTGTGTTATCATTCTAGGACCCCAAGTGTCAGTGTGTTATCATTCTAGGACCCCCAAGTGTCAGTGTGTTATCATTCTAGGACCCCAAGTGTCAGTGTGTTATCATTCTAGGACCCCCAAGTGTCAGTGTGTTATCATTCTAGGACCCCCAAGTGTCAGTGTGTTATCATTCTAGGACCCCCAAGTGTCAGTGTGTTATCATTCTAGGACCCCCAAGTGTCAGTGTGTTATCATTCTAGGACCCCCAAGTGTCAGTGTGTTATCATTCTAGGACCCCCAAGTGTCAGTGTGTTATCATTCTAGGACCCCCACGTGTCAGTGTGTTATCATTCTAGGACCCCCAAGTGTCAGTGTGTTATCATTCTAGGACCCCCAAATGTCAGTGTGTTATCATTCTAGGACCCCCAAGTGTCAGTGTGTTATCATGCTAGGACCCCCAAGTGTCAGTGTGTTATCATTCTAGGGCCCCACATGTCAATAATTCATTCTTAGACCCCAAGTGTCAGTGTGTAATCATTCTAGGACCCCAAGTGTCAGTGTGTCATCATTCTAGGACCCCAAGTGTCAGTGTGTTATCATTCTAGGGCTCCAAATGTCAGTGTGTCATCATTCTAGGGCTCCAAATGTCAGTGTGTTAGGGCCCCACATGTCAATCATTCGTTCTTAGACCCCAAGCGTCAGTGTGTTATCATTCTAGGGCCCCAAGTGTCATTGTGTCATCATTCTAGGACCCCAAGCATTAGTTTGTTAACATTCTAGGACCCCAAGTATTAGTTTGCTAACATTCTAGGGCCCCAAGTGTCATTGTGTCATCCTTCTAGGGCCCCAAGTGTCATTGTGTCATCATTTTAGGACCCCAAGTGTCAGTGTGTTATCATTCTAGGACCCCAAGTGTCAGTGTGTTATCATTCTAGGGCCCCAAGTGTCAGTGTGTTATCATTCTAGGGCCCCAAGTGTCAGTGTGTCATCATTCTAGGGCCCCAAGTGTCAGTGTGTCATCATTCTAGGGCCCCAAGTGTCAGTGTGTTATCATTCTAGGACCCCAAGTGTCAGTGTGTTATCATTCTAGGACCCCAAGTGTCAGTGTGTCATCATTCTAGGACCCCAAGTATTAGTTTGTTAACATTATAGGGCCTCAGGTGTCAGTGTGTCATCATTCTAGGGCCCCAAGTGTCAGTGTGTTATCATTCTAGGGCCCCAAGTGTCAGTGTGTTATCATTCTAGGACCCCAAGTGTCAGTGTGTTATCATTCTAGGACCCCCAAGTGTCAGTGTGTTATCATTCTAGGACCCCCAAGTGTCAGTGTGTTATCATTCTAGGACCCCAAGTGTCAGTGTGTTATCATTCTAGGACCCCCAAGTGTTAGTGTGTCATCATTCTAGGACCCCAAGTGTCAGTGTGTTATCATTCTAGGACCCCACGTGTCAGTGCGTTATCATTCTAGGACCCCATGTGTCAGTGTGTCATCATTCTAGGACCCCAAGTGTCAGTGTGTCATCATTCTAGGGCCCCAAGTGTCAGTGTGTTATCATTCTAGGGCCCCAAGTGTCAGTGTGTCATCATTCTAGGGCCCAAGTGTCAGTGTGTCATCATTCTAGGACCCCCAAGTGTCAGTGTGTCATCATTCTAGGACCCCAAGTATTAGTTTGTTAACATTATAGGGCCTCAGGTGTCAGTGTGTCATCATTCTAGGGCCCCAAGTGTCAGTGTGTTATCATTCTAGGGCCCCAAGTGTCAGTGTGTTATCATTCTAGGACCCCAAGTGTCAGTGTGTTATCATTCTAGGACCCCCAAGTGTCAGTGTGTTATCATTCTAGGACCCCCAAGTGTCAGTGTGTTATCATTCTAGGACCCCAAGTGTCAGCGTGTCATCATTCTAAGACCCCAAGTGTCAGTGTGTTATCATTCTAGGGCCCCAAGTGTCAGTGTGTCATCATTCTAGGGCCCCAAGTGTCAGCGTGTCATCATTCTAAGACCCCAAGTGTCAGTGTGTTATCATTCTAGGGCCCCAAGTGTCAGCGTGTCATCATTCTAAGACCCCAAGTGTCAGTGTGTCATCATTCTAGGGCCCCAAGTGTCAGCGTGTCATCATTCTAAGACCCCAAGTGTCAGTGTGTTATCATTCTAGGACCCCAAGTGTCAGTGTGTCATCATTCTAGGGCCCCAAGTGTCAGCGTGTCATCATTCTAAGACCCCAAGTGTCAGTGTGTTATCATTCTAGGGCCCCAAGTGTCAGTGTGTCATCATTCTAGGGCCCCAAGTGTCAGCGTGTCATCATTCTAAGACCCCAAGTGTCAGTGTGTTATCATTCTAGGGCCCCAAGTGTCAGCGTGTCATCATTCTAGGACCCCAAGTGTCAGTGTGTCATCATTCTAGGGCCCCAAGCGTCAGTGTGTTATCATTCTAGGACCCCAAGTGTCAGTGTGTTATCATTCTAGGACCCCAAGTGTCAGTGTGTTATCATTATAGGACCCCACGTGTCAGTGTGTCATCATTCTAGGGCCCCAAGTGTCATTGTGTCATCATTCTAGGACCCCAAGTGTCATTGTGTCATCATTCTAGGGCCCCAAGTGTTAGTGTGTTATCATTCTAGGGCCCCAAGTGTCATTGTGTTATCATTCTAGGACCCCAAGTGTCAGTGTGTCATCATTCTAGGGCCCCAAGTGTCAGTGTGTTATCATTCTAGGGCTCCAAGTATTATTGTGTCATCATTCTAGGGCCCCAAGTGTCATTGTGTCATCATTCTAGGGCCCCAAGTGTCAGTGTGTCATCATTCTAGGACCCCAAATGTCAGTGTGTTATCATTCTAGGACCCCACATGTCAATGGGTCATTATATTAGGAC
This sequence comes from Rana temporaria, assembly GCF_905171775.1. Classification (NCBI taxonomy): domain Eukaryota; kingdom Metazoa; phylum Chordata; class Amphibia; order Anura; family Ranidae; genus Rana; species Rana temporaria. The sequence goes on along the minus strand of NC_053498.1, from coordinate 146,068,358 downwards.
CTCCAAGTGTCAGTGTGTTATCATTCTAGGACCCCCAAGTGTCATTGTGTCATCATTCTAGGGCCTCAAGTGTTAGTGTGTTATCATTCTAGGGCCCCAAGTGTCAGTGTGTCATCATTCTTGGGCCCCAAGTGTCAGTGTGTTATCATTCTAGGACCCCAAGTGTCAGTGTGTCATCATTCTAGGACTCCACGTGTCAGTGTGTTATCATTCTAGGGCCCCAAGTGTCAGTGTGTTATCATTCTAGGGCCCCAAGTGTCAGTGTGTCATCATTCTAGGACCCCAAGTGTCAGCGTGTCATCATTCTAAGACCCCAAGTGTCAGTGTGTTATCATTCTAGGGCCCCAAGTGTCAGTGTGTCATCATTCTAGGGCCCCAAGTGTCAGCGTGTCATCATTCTAGGACCCCAAGTGTCAGTGTGTTATCATTCTAGGGCCCCAAGTGTCAGTGTGTTATCATTCTAGGGCCCCAAGTGTCAGTGTGTCATCATTCTAGGACCCCCAAATGTCAGCGTGTTATCATTCTAGGACTCCACGTGTCAGTGTGTCATCATTCTAAGACCCCAAGTGTCAGTGTGTTATCATTCTAGGGCCCCAAGTGTCAGCGTGTCATCATTCTAGGACCCCAAGTGTCAGTGTGTTATCATTCTAGGACCCCAAGTGTCAGCGTGTCATCATTCTAGGACCCCAAGTGTCAGTGTGTTATCATTCTAGGGCCCCAAGTGTCAGTGTGTCATCATTCTAGGACCCCCAAGTGTCAGTGTGTCATCATTCTAGGGCCCCAAGTGTCAGTGTGTCATCATTCTAGGGCCCCAAGTGTTCGTGTGTTATCATTCTAGGGCCCCAAGTGTCAGCGTGTCATCATTCTAGGACCCCAAGTGTCAGTGTGTTATCATTCTAGGGCCCCAAGTGTCAGCGTGTCATCATTCTAGGACCCCAAGTGTCAGTGTGTCATCATTCTAGGACCCCAAGTGTCAGTGTGTCATCATTCTAGGACCCCAAGTGTCAGTAGTTCAGTATGTAGCCATTTTTGAGCTGAAGTGTCTCGTCACTATAACAAACTAGAACCAAACCAAATGATCAGAACCTTCCTGGGACCCCCAACTCTCGGCCAATCAGTGCGCTGTACCGCGATGCGACTAGAACATTAAACTCTCCACAGCATTCAAACTTCTCCAACTGAATTGGCACCTGCGGGCTGCAGCAGAATGAAATGTTCCCGGAACCCCCGAATCTCTATGACAAATGCCACACATTAATCCCGTCCCATAAGCTCCAAGCCATGGTTCTGGAACCGCGCCTTCAGATGAGGCCTGGAACTTGTTTAATAATAAATTAAATACTGACAAGGCAGCAAAGTGAATTTATGGGGAAAATCCGCAGAAAGGGAAAAAAAGAAAGTACAGTTTAAGCTTCAAACGGAAAAAATCTGAACAGTTGTGCGGATGAAAAATGAAGTACAACGATAATGTCTTCTATGCACAGTAAGTTTCATGGCAAACACCACTCGGAATGCGTCAGACACAGAACACAGAGCAACTAAACAGCAAAATGGGCCATTCCAATAATCTAATTCAGCAGACAACATCAGAATGAGAATGCATGAATGAGAAAACCAATTACAGCTGCAGAGAGTTATGACCGAGGGAAGTCATTAGAATGAGTAGCATCTTAAAAGCAGTACAGAATGTATTGTTGCGAGCCAGCTCTGCATCCCAATGTCTGGAGAGTTTTGACGGTTTGCCTCCAAAACTTTGCCACTAGTTATCCGGGAAGGCCGGCGGCGGCCACGTCCTCTGAGCCTTTCACGTGGAACTATGGGCAAAGTCAAAAAAAGTCATATATATGGGGCAGCAGTTTTTGTTTTTTTTGCCCCGTAACATCGTTCTGTTACTTGTTGATCCTGCCAGTAGATCCGTTATTTTTCCACTTCCTGTAACAGGGTGACAACGCTGCTTGTCCTGCAGTGAAATTGTGCAGCGGTGTTGCAGGGACGGATCTAGCCTATCTGACCTGGGGGTGTCACAACCTGGGAAACACTAGTATGTAGTAGGCTGTCATTAGATTAGGGTGATTAAACAGAAACTGTACCCCCCCCATATATATCAGATGCCCCTATCAGAGCCCCCCTTTACATCAGGAGTGCCCTCAGAGTCCCTCTTTACATCATCAATACTCTGACTCCCCTCAGAGTGTCACATTCAGGTTCCCATCAGAGTGTCCCCTTACATCAGGCTCCCCATCGGAGTGCCCCTTACATTAGGCTTCCCATCAGAGTGCCCCCTTACATCAAATTTTCCCATTAGTGTGCCCCTTTACATCAGATTCCCCATCAGAGTGCCCCCTTACATCAAGCTTCCCATCAGAGTGCCCCCTTACATCAGATTCCCCATCAGAGTGCCCCCTTACATCAAGCTTCCCATCAGAGTGCCCCCTTACATCAGATTTCCCCATTAGTGTGCCCCCTTACATTAGTTTCCCCTTACATCAGGCTTCCCGTCAGAGTGCCCCCTTACATCAAGCTTCCCATCAGAGTGCCCCCTTACATCAGATTTCCCCATTAGTGTGCCCCTTTACATCAGATTCCCCATCAGAGTGTCCCCTTACATCAGGCTTACCATCGGAGTGTCCCCTTACATCAGATTTCCCCATCAGAGTGTCCCCTTACATCAGATTTCCCCATTAGTGCGCCCCTTTACATCAGATTCCCCAACAGAGTGTCCCCTTACATCAGGCTCCCCATCGGAGTGCCCCCTTACATCAGATTTCCCCATTAGTGTGCCCCTTTACATCAGATTCCCCATGAGAGTGTCCCCTTACATCAGGCTTCCCATCAGAGTGCCCCCTTACATCAGATTTCCCCATTAGTGTGCCCCTTTACATCAGTTTCCCCATCAGAGTGTCCCCTTACATCAGGCTCCCCATCGGAGTGTCCCCTTACATCAGATTTCCCCATTAGTGTGCCCCTTTACATCAGTTTCCCCATCAAAGTGCCCCCTTACATATGGTCAGTTATCCCCACCAGAGAAGTCCCTATCAGAGTGCCCCCTTGCATCAGGTGTCTACAAAAGAGTGTCACCTTACATAAGGTTTCCTTATCAGAGTGCTCCCTTACATTACAATCTCAATAAGAGTGCCCCTTTACATCAGGGTCCCCATCAGAGTGCCCCTTTACCATCAGGTTTCCCCATCAGAGTGTTTCCTTACATTACGGTCTCTATAAGAGTGCCCCTTTACATCTGGTTTCCCCATCAGGGTACCCCTTACATATGATCTGTTATCCCCACCAGAGGTGTCCCAATCGGAGTGCAACCTTACATCAGATGTTCCCATCAGAGTGCCCCCTTACATCAGGTATCCCCATCAGAGTTCCCCCTTACATCAGGTATCCCCATCAGAGTTCCTCCTTACATCAGTTATCCCCATCAGAGTACCCCCTTACATCAGGTATCCCCATCAGATTTCCCCTTTACATCAGGTGTCCCCGTCAACTGTCTTCATCAGAATGGCTCATTGATCAGTGGGTGCGTTCTCAGAGACCTGGAGGGGTACACCTAAAATCTGGGGAGGGGGGCCATAGCCCACCCCCAGCACCCCTCTAGATCTGACCTTGTGGACAGGGAATTCTTAGAGGGACTTGTCTCTACTCGTCTCTATTGGACATGTACACCAGCACCCTGCAGCCAATCACAAGGCCGCATCCTCTCCTATCTGACTCATAACGTCCCATTAAGGCACCAGCTCTGGCCGGCGTCAAGGAGTTCAAAACATTTAGGCCATTCACAATGGAAGATGGTCTTCTGTAAAGGTAATAAAACGATACTATAGGGTGGAAATCTCCCCCAAAAAAAAAAACCTCCTGTGATAATGCCGCGACACAATGTATCATATATGTAATTCTTTATTTTTCTCCTAGTTCCACTTTAAGTAATGGCGAGCGGCGCTGTGTCTTTTAGACTGCGAGGCCAGGGAAAATTCAATTTGAGAGTTTCTATAATGTGAAATTAATCAGCTTGATGCATGATTTAATCATGCAAGAGTAATGTTATATGCACTAAATCAATTTTGCATAAGGAGATATTGTGTCCCTGAAATGGAGCATGCCCGTTGTGTGTCAGCTTCATTTTCCGGTAATACTATCAGCGTTGGGACATGTGTGTATTCTGGCTGAAATATCTGGATTAACCGCGCTAAGAAGTGTAATGGATAAGGCTTGTTTTTTTTTTTTTTTTTACCCACGCAGATGCTCAATGAAATGTGAATTGTATTGCTCACTTCTTAACACGATGTATTATCCTTCAAAATATATGCACTCCGTAGAGCGTGAGACAGAGACGTATGGGGGGGGGGGGGTTATTTGAGAAGGAATTAGGCCTTGTTTATATGGAGGATAAAATGGGGGCACGTTTTTTGACTCCTTCCAAGCACCCCTCCACCATCGCTCCCAACTGTCCCGGATTTCAAGGGACTGTCCCCGATTTGAAACATAGTCCCGCTGTCCCTCTTTCCTCCAGATTTGTATCTTATTTTGTTCTGATCTATATCGTTGTATATAAAATGCACTTTTTATCTTTCAAAAAGTGTTTCCAGTGCTAAATCTTTCATTCAATCTCTAAATTGCTGCATTTGTAAATTCCACAAACCAATATAAAGAGTTGGGGGCAGATTCAGAGAGAGAGTACGCCAGCGTATCTACTGATACGCCGGCGTACTTTCAAATTTCCCGCGTCGTATCTTTAGTTTGAATCCTCAAACCAAGATACGACGGCATCTGGGTTCGATCCGACAGGCGTACGGCTTTGTACGCCTTCGGATCGTAGATGCAATACTTCGGTGTCCGCTGGGTGGAGTTTGCGTCGTTTTCCGCGTCGGGTATGCAAATTAGCTTTTTCCGACGATCCACGAACGTACGCGCGGCCGACGCATTCTCTTACGTCGTCTCTAGTCGGCTTTTTCCGGCGTATAGTTAAAGCTGCTATTTTGCGGCGTATAGATAGACTTGCCATGTTAAGTATGGCCGTCGTTCCTGCGTCGAAATTTGAATTTTTTATTTTTTTTCATAAGTCGTCCGTGAATAGGGATGGACGTAAGTCACGTCTAAGTTAAAAAAATGACGTCGTTGCGACGTCATTTCGCGCAAAGCACGGCGGGAAATTTCGAAACGGAGCATGCGCAGTTCAATCGTCGTGGGGACGCGCTTCATTTAAATTAATCACGCCCCCTACCCGCCGATGTGAATTACGCACCGAGAGATACAACACGCCGCCGTAACTTACGGCGCAAAATCTTCCTGGATTCTACTTAAAGCCAGGTAAGATACGGCGGCGTAGCGTATCTCTGATACGCTGCGCCTTTATAAATCTATGTGAATCTGCCCCATAGTAGTGGTAAAAAAAAAAAAAAAGCACTTGTGAGTTTATATAATCATTTTTTTTAATGTAATTCTCCTTTAAGGGGTGTGGCAGGGGGTGTGTCCTATGCCTACATACTTTTGTTAATAGGTGTCCCTCGTTCCCATCTCAAAAAGTTGGGAGGTATGCCCCCCCACGGTTGGTTCAGGAAGATTGCACTGAGCTGAATGGTATTGGCTGGGTGCAGGGCGGCTGATAGGCGGGGGACCACCAGTCCTCCTGTAGGGGGCCCGGGCACACAGAGGGTCCAAACAGCAGAGGGAATCGGTGTGGTCAGGTGGAGGGGAAATTACAGAAGGATGCCCTGTGCAGTTCTTTGCAGCAGCTGAAAGCCTGTTTCTCCCACTGGCTTTCAGCTGCTGCAGGGAGAGACACAGACAGGGCATCGTTTTTGTATTTGCTTTCCCCGCACTAATACCCCTCCCTGTTTTTAAAATTGTAATAAATATTTTTTTTTAAATTATAAAGTTAAATAATTGTTTTAAATATAATAATTAAAAACAAATGATATATATATATATATATATATATATATATATATATATATATATATATATATTTTTTTTTTTAAGGAATGCAAAAAATAATTAAAAAAGGTCGAATTCACACAGGTTCTCTGTTGTGTTTGTGTCCACTGATACTGTATTTTTTAGTAAATTGTGTTTTTTATAATTTCGTGGGGCCCTGCCAGGTAGGCTGTATGGGGGCCCGATGGTCTCTAACAGAAGCCCTGGCTGGGTGCGGCTCTGTGTCATACTGAAAACCTCCACCAGTAAAGCCTTCTAAGAAAGTAATGTATCTACCTATCTCTTTCCATCACAAATCCTAATATTCCTTATTTTAGTGGATGGCGATTCTAATCACTTCTTTATGCCCCCCCACCAGCCTATTGTATAACTCTATATTTCTGGGGCGCTCACCCCCAAAAGGGACGCTTGTAGGCAGGCGCAGTCTGTATCCTCCCCTGCAGGTGGAGCTCAACCGCAACGGCAACACAGTTGGGGGAGGAAGTTGAGGGGAACTTGGTTCTTTCATGATTCCTTCGCTCACAAGGGGGCCGCTATCTGATTGGATGCAGGCGCCCCATGTGACTTTGCAACAAAGAGAAAAAGCGGCACATCCAAAGATGAAGAAAAATGTGTTGGTTTATTGTAGAGTCAAAGGTTTAAAAAACACGACACATGAGGAATCCACACTGTTCACACAAAGGGCTTAATCATTGCCCCATGTGACTTTAGTAGCCATCTTGGGTCAGACAAAGTCTATTTAAGGCAGTCCATACACGGTTCGGTTCCTGCTGAACCGGCTGAGATTTAAACCGTGTATGGGCAGAATAAATGTACCAAGTTGATAGATCGATCAACTTGGTTACAATCAGCATTACTGGGTTTTACCTTTTATTATTGCTAGTTGCCCTTAGCAATAATTACTGGCCCGGATTCAAAGAGAATTGCGCTTTTTTTGCGGAGGCGCAGGGCAACGATTTTGCCCAGCGTTTGCTCCGCTGCCCTCGATTCACGGAGCAGTAGCTCCGTAAATTGCGAGGGCGCGGCGGAAAAAATTGCCCGGCGCTAGAGCACGCAATTTAAATGATACCGTAGGGGGCGGGAATCATTTAAATTAGGCGCGCTCCCGCGCCGAGCGTAGAGCGCATGCTCCGTCGGGAAACTTTCCCGACGTGCATTGCGGCAAATGACGTCATTTGCTTCAGAGTGAACGTGAATGGCGTCCAGCGCCATTCACGAATCACTTACGCAAACGACGTAACATTCAAATATCGCGACGTGGGAACAACGGGTATCCTTTAGCATTGGCTGCCCCTACTAATAGAAGGGGCAGCCTTACGCTAAACACGCCGTACGGAAACAACGTAACTTGCGTAAGCAGGGCTCGCGCAACGTTGTGAATCGGTGTTAGTATGCAATTTGCATACTATACACTGAGCACAATGGGAGCGCCCCCTAGCGGTCATCGCAAGAATGCAGCCTAAAATATGCGTGGCATAAGAGCCTTATGCCACGCACATTTTAGGCTGCAGTCGGCGCTACGATGTTCCTGAATCAGGAGCATTCGTAACGCCGGAGCAAGTAAGCTATTGCGCTGTGTAACCTATGGTTACGCGGGCGCAATTGCTTCTTGAATCCGGGCCACTGTTTTCTCCTGGCAGGGACGGCTTCCCCCACCCCGCCTCCTCACCAGGAGAAGACAATGGCCCGGAAAGAGGGATTCCTGTGTGTTGAGGGGGGAATTGAGCAAATTTCCTTCCTGCAACCCATGGTGTGGGAAGCTGAAGTGGTTAAGCAAGTACAAGGTAGCAGCTTCAAAGTGGGACTCAAAGGATGCAGAACACTGACTCCCTATCGCTCCCTATCACCACTCCTGATGTGCAGTACATGTATGGGCACCATTGCCTTCCTCCTGGTTTAGCAAGATAGGACGACGTGTGTCTGCGCGTGCGACGGTTTGCAAATGTTGCGCTGCAATGTCAGTCACGGGACGTGGGGGGGGGGGTTAAACTCAAAGTGATATCTGAGCCACACACTCACGAATCGCAAGCCAATTTATCAACGTCAACCGCAAACAATCCTTCAAACCATTGTGTTCTGTATAACTCATTTCTACATAGAAAGGGTCGAGGATTCGCGTTCCTGTAACGCGGCGGCAATAAAACTCGAGGGATGAACTACTTTTGTGATCAGTATATTAGAATGTTATGCAACAGTTTTTTAGTGGTCTTGACATCATTCTTGCTGACTATTTGTGCCTTAATTAAACTGTCAGCTGTTAATTAATTGATTGGGGATGTGATGCTAATAAAGCCAGCTTGATACAAAGCCCGTATAACAGAGCCATATTCCAGCTGAATACATTTATTTCAAAGGATTTTTTTTTTTTTTTTCCATTTGGCTGCCTTCTTTTATATCGTTCATTTCTAGAAATGTCTTAATTTAATTTTACTGTGTTTAAAGAGGTATATATTTCTTGCAGTAAGTATTTTTATGCAAGTTTCATAACCGGTTAGAGAAATGATACTCGTTTCATTTGGAGGCAGGGATCACATTATTCTCATCTTTAAAAACTGCTAATATTTTATATAACTAAAAAAATAAAAAACTTTGCTTAATGTTCATCTGGTTTGGAGGTCTAATTTGTTACCACCAGCCTTTAAATTATATATATATATATATATATATATATATATATATATATTATATAATATATACAGGATAGGATAGATATGGAGGAGTATAGATATCAGCAGAGCTATGCCTTATGTATTCATTGGCTCTGGCCAATCCTAGAAGAACAAGGGGCCAGATTCTCAAAGGGCTTACGACGGCGCAACGCCATTTGCGCCGTCGTAAGTCCTAATCTGGCCCGGCGTATCTATGCGACTGATTCTTAGAATCAGTTACGCATATATATCCATTAGATCTGACAGGCGTAAGGCTGATCTTAGATGCAATTTTTTTTCCCGCCGCTAGGTGTCGCCGACGTCGTTTTCCCCGTCGTCTATGCAAATTAGCTATTTACACGAGATTCCCGAACGTACGCGCAGCCGACGCAGTGAATTTACGATGTTTACGTAGCTTTTGCGACGCGTAAAGTTGCCCCTGCTATATGAGGGGCAACCAATGTTAAGTATGGCCGTCGTTCCCGCATCGAAATTTAAAAAAGTACGTTGTTTGGGTAAGTCATCCGTGAATGGCGCTGGACGCCATTTACGTTAACGTCGAAACCAATGACGTCCTTGCGACGTCATTAAGCGCAATGCACGTCGGGAAATTTTAGGGACGGCGCATGCGCAGTACGATCGGCGCGGGAACGCGCCTAATTTAAATGATCCACGCCCCCTACCTGGATCATTTGAATTAGGCGGGCTCGCGCCGGAGAATTTACGCTACGCCGCCGCAACTTTACAGGCAAGTGCTTTGTGAATCAAGCACTTGCCCGTAAAGCCTCGTACACGCGACCGAGAAACTCGACGGGCGAAACACATCGTTTTGCATGTCGAGTTCCTTGTTAGGTTGTCGAGGATCTCGTCGAGCCAAATTTCCCCATTGCCGTAGAGGAAAAAGAAGACATGCTCTCTTTTTGGCTTGACGAGATCCTCGACAGTTTCCTTGTCGAAAAGTGTACACACGACCGGTTTCCTCAGCCAAAAAAAAAAAACAGCAAGTTTCTTGCTGGTTTTTGCCGAGAAACTCGGTCGCGTGTACGAGGCCTCAAACTTGCGGCCGCGTAGCTTAAACGAGATACATTACGCCCGCACAGTTTTACTCCAATCTACGAGAATCTGGCCCAAGGAGTCATGGATCATCCATGTAGGCAATGATAACAACTTGGGGTGATAATAATGACCAGGCCTTTGTTCTGTGGTGGCCTGTAAGACATAAGCCCATGGGCCTTATTATTGTCTTGGTATAATCCAAAAAGGGCAATTGTATTCAGTGATGTTCGGATGATGGAAGTCAGCGGAGCTTTGCCGCATGTGGATTGACTATAACTCTTGCCGATCCTGAAAGAACAAGGAGTCATAGATCATCCATGTAGGCAATGATAACTTGAGGTGATAATAGTGACCAGGCCTTTGGTGGTATGTAAGCCCATGACCCATAAGTCCACGAGCCTTATCATACATCTGGTATAATCCAAAAAGGGCAATAGTATTCAGTGATGTTTGCATCATGAAAGTCAGCGGAACTTTGCCTCATGTGGATTGACTATGACCCTTGCCAATACTGAAAGAACAAGGAGTCATAGATCTTTCATGTAGGCAATGATAACTTGAGGTGATAATAATGACCAGGCCTTTGTTCTTTGGTGGCCTGTAGGCCCATGACCCATAAGCCCACGGGCCTTATCATGGTCATGGTATAATTCAAAAAGGGCAGTTGTATCCAGTGATGTTTTTATGATGGAAGTCAGCCGAGCTTTGCCTCGTATGGATTGACTATGACCCTGGCCAATCCTGGAAGAAAAAGGATTCATAGATCATCCATGTAGGCAATGATAACTTGAGGTGATAATGATGACCAGGCTTTTGTTCTTTGGTGGGCTGTAAGCCCATGGGCCTTATCATGGTCCTGGTATAATCCAAAAAGGGCAGTTGTGTCCAGTGATGTTTTGATGATGGAAGTCAGCCAAGCTTTGCCTAGTATGGATTGACTATGACCATGGCCAATCCTGGAGGAAAAAGGATTCATAGATCATCAATGTAGGCAATGATAACTTGAGGGGATAATGACCAGGCCTTTTTTCTTTGGTGGCCTGTAAGCCCATGGGCCTTATCATGGTATAATCCAAAAAGGGCAGTTGTGTCCAGTGATGTTTTCATGATGGAAGTCAGCCGAGCTTTGCCTAGTATGGATTGACTATGACCCTGGCCAATCCTGGAAGAACAAGAAGTCATAGATCTTCCATGTAGGCAATGATAACTTGAGGAGATAATAAAGACCAGGTCTTTTTTCTTTGGTGGCCTGTAAGCCCATGGGCCTTATCATGGTATAATCCAAAAAGTGCAGTTGGACAAGAAGTCATAGGGCCATATTCTGAGTAGAGTTACGACGGAGTATCTCAGGAAACTCCGTCGTATCTCTATTTTTTGACCCGCGTATCTATGCGAGTGATTCCTAGAATCATTCTCGCATAGATACGCTGAAGATCCGACATGTGTAAGTCACTTACACTGTCGGATCTTAAATGTAATTCGCCGCCGGCCGCTCGGTGGCGTTTACGTTCAGGTCTCATTTGTTTATGCAAATGAGCCTGATACGCTGATTCCCGAACGAAATCGCGTCGCGTTACCGTCACTTACGTAGTTTGCGTAAGCGTAAGGTTACCCCTGCTATATGAGGGGTAACCTTACGCCAGTCCCACGTATGCCATGTTAAGTATGGCGTCGGGTCCGCGTCGTCTTTTCCCGTCGGGTACGTCGTTTTCCTAAGTCGTTCTTGAATACGACTTTACGTCAATGACGCACACGTCGGCGTCATTGACGTTTTCCGCCGAGAACTGGAGCATGCGCACTGGGCTATTTTTAGCCCGGCGCATGCGCAGTTCGATCGAAACGGGGGCGCGCTTAATTTAAATATAAGCCGCCCCCTTTGAAATACGCGGGCATACGCCGGGCCGTTTGCACTACGCCTCCGCAAACTACGGAGCAAGTGCTTGAGGAATACGGCACTTGCTCCAGTAAGTTGCGGCAGCGTAGTGTAAATAGCTTACGCGAGGCCGCCGCAGATTATTGGAGAATATGGCCCATAGATCTTCCATGTAGGCAATGATTACTTAAGGAGATAATAAAGACCAGGTCTTTGTTCCTTGGCGGTCTGTAAGCCAATGACTCATAAGCTCATGACCCTTATCACAGTCCTGGTATAATCCAAAAAGGGCAATTGTATCCAATGATGTTGCCCAACCATAAGACTTTCCACCTAAAAAATGTATATATTGTTGGCCCACTCACTTGTTCTCCCAAAATGCAAGTAAACAAATAAGGGGTCAAGAGAGACCCTTTCTGGGTTCGATTACAACGGCCAGTGACAATATATGACTTTCTCTGTTATTTTTTGCCTATATATACATCAGTAAACTTGCACAGGGTAACCTCTATTCCCTCGGTAACATTATCCTTCTGTATTCCGTCTGTATCCTTGGCCTCGACCTAAGACATCAAACATTCCAAGTGTTCAGTCTTCTACGGTGGAGATACAAAATTGCTTCAGGTCTCTGTCATAATGCTTAGCATTATAGCCAAGTCTATGATACATATTCATTTATTGATAGTGAATCCAGATGTCCCCTTTCATAAATCTTTAAACTGCTCCGTCTTATATCTTACAATAACAATGCAGCCATCCCGTGTGCTAGGAATTTGCATTTTATTGTTGTAGAGAGTTTTTTTCTTTTAAATTTCCGTAGCCGTTAAAGGAGCTAAGTACTTTACACTTTAGTCTACTAGTATAGAAGTGGGTGATAACATGAAGTGGGAGAGCTTAGCAAAGGGGCTTTAACCACTTAAGGACCCCTTCACGACCTTTAAGCCCAGCCGTGGGGTCATGCGTGCGACGAGGGCGCGTGCACGCGACCCGGTCCGAAGCTCCATGACCGCGGCCGCGGGACTCGCGGATCCGATTGCCGCTGGAGTCCCGCGATCGGTCCCCGGAGCTGAAGAACGGGGAGAGCTGTGTGTAAACACGGCTTCCCCGTTCTTCACTGTGGCGCCGTCATCGATTGTGTGTTCCCTTTTATAGGGAATCACAATCGATGACGTCACACCTACAGCCACACCCCCCTACAGTTAGAAACACATATTAGGTCACACATAACCCCATCAGCGCCCCCTTGTGGTTAACTCCCAAACTGCAATTGTCATTTTCACAGTAAACAATGCATTTTAAATGCATTTTTTTGCTGTGAAAATGACAACGGTCCCAAAAATGTGTCAAAATTGTCCGAAGTGTCCGCCATAATGTCGCAGTCACGAAAAAAATCGATGATCGCCGCCATTAGTAGTAAAAATTTATTTTTTTATAAAAATGCAATAAAACTATCCCCTATTTTGTAAACGCTATACATTTTTGCGCAAACCAACCGATAAACGATTATTGCGATTCTTTTTACTAAAAATTGGTAGAAGAATACGTATCGGCCTAAACTGAGGGAAAAAAATGTTTTTATATATTTTTGGGGGATATTTATTATAGCAAAAAGTAAAAAATATTGCATTTTTTTTTCAAAATTGACTCTCTATTTTTGTTTATAGCGCAAAAAATAAAAACCGCCCAGGTGATCAAATACCACCAAAAGAAAGCTCTATTTGTGGGGAAAAAAGACGGCAATTTGGTTTCGGAGCCACGTCGCACGACTGCGCAATTTTCAGTTAAAGCGACGCAGTGCCGAATCGTAAAAACTGGCCGGGTCCTTTAGCTGCCTAAAGGTCCGGGTCTTAAGTGGTTTAAAAAAATAAAGTAAATGTTTTTCATTAGGTCAGGAGGAACATTTATCGCCTTACTCATCAGCTGAATGAATATTGAAATGAACAGTCCTAATCTTAAAATGCAACATGGACAAATAATGAGGAATGGACTAAACGAAAAATAGTTCTTTACACGGTCATTTAGGTATCAGTAAATTACCTCTGATGAAGTCCAGAGGGATGCAATGCATCAGTGGGCGTGGCTTTGCTGACGTCATCACAAAGGATGGTACTTGGAATGAATGTCTGTATAGGAAGAGCGGTATTGGATTTGGTACTCTACATCTGCCCTATGTAGAGGAGGATTGACGTGGAGTGGTTCTCTTAAAGCAATATCTCACCTTTTTATTTATTAGTGAGGCCCATCATTGGAGGTGAGGACACATCTTGGCTGCACATTTGGGTGACGTGTGGAGAAGATACCACGGAATTTGCTGATTGGTTATGATATCTATGTTCATTGCATGGGAAGTTTCTTCTGATTCACATAGAGTGTGGAACTTTGTAGATTGACACTTTTTTTTTCATCAAGCTCTACGTATATATAAAAAACCGAGGGAAAAAACGCCTAAAAATAGAAAACAAATGCAGCCACCACAGCTAATGATTGGTAAGCAGCAGTATATTACATTTTTGGTTTGGGGTTTAATACCACTTTAATTTTTTTTTCTATGGCAGTGGTTTACAACCTACAGCCCAGGGGCTGGATGTGGTCCTTTGCCTGCCTTGATCTGGCCCTTGGTACACTATTCCTCCCACTGACACCAATAATGTGGCACTATTCCTTCCACTGACACCAATGATGGGACACTATTCCTTCCAATGACACCAATGATGGAACACTATTCCTTCCACTGACACCAATGATGGGACACTATTCCTTCCAATGACACCAATGATGGAACACTATTCCTCCCACTGACACCAATGATGGGGCACTATTCCACCCACTGACACCAATGATGGAACACTATTCCTCCCACTGACACCAATGATGGGACACTATTCCTCCCACTGACACCAATGATGGGACACTATTCCTCCCACTGACACCAATGATGGGACACTATTCCTCCCACTGACACCAATGATGGGACACTAATCCTCCCACTGACACCAATGATGGGACACTATTCCTCCCACTGACACCAATGATGGGACACTATTCCTCCCACTGATACCAATGATGAGACACTATTCCTCCCACTGATACCAATGATAGGGCATTATTCCTCCCACTGATACCAATGATGGGACACTATTCCTCCCACTGACACCAATGATAGGGAACTATTCCTAATGCCAATGATAGGGCATTTTCTACTTTACTGGTCACTGCCCCCCCCCCCTAAAGTCTGAAGGACGGTAGACTGGCCCTTTGTTGGAGAGTTTGGAGACCCCTGATCTAAGGTTAGCATGGGGATATAAATTTAGCACATCTACAAAGCGTTAGCGGATCTCATTGTGGAAAGAGCACCAACCTCTCAATCCTCCATGCTGCCTCACACTGCCACTTCACAAACTCTCAGCACTCTCTTATAAATTTCACGAGAATTCATTGTAATGTTAGTCCAATCTTTTATAATTCTTCCCATACTCTGACAACCTATTACCACCCGCTGCTGCCTGCTAGTAATTACAGCGGCGGGCTACTTTAGCACCGTCACATTTTTACCACTAAAACGCCAAATAAATGATCCCCCCACTGTTGCTGACCCTTCCCAAAAAACGGGCGGTAACACCGCCAGCTAATGAAGAGTAAACAAAAACAAGCGTCCCCGTCTCCTCCACCGACACCGCCGCCACCGCCGCCTTGTCAGAATGTTCCCTCTGTTTAATTGAGGCCGCTCTTTTGTTATAAACAAACTTTTGTTTGTTGTGAGATGAACGCGCGAGATTCCGTTGCCGATTTATTTGCAGCGTAAACAATATCGGCTGAAAGTCATTAATATGACATTCACATAGTCATAACGCAGCCTTTAACGCACAGAGATTTGGCACCACCGGAATGCCCATAGGACATTAACTAGGAGTCTTAAAAAGAAAACTATTGGAAACAAGATATTTTTACCTCTCGTTTGGGAGTAATATAATTGCGTTTTGTGGCTAGACCAGATGCTGGGGACAGCTGGTAGAAAAGATTTTTTTTTTTTTTTTTCCTCTCCCCTCTCTCTCCCAGCTTTTTGTACGATACGACGGAACGCCATATAGAAACCCCTCGCTATCTAAAGACAATGGCTGATGCTTAATCTTACGCTTGATGAACTGGCGCTTTTGTGTGTGTGTGCGTTATATTCAAGATTTGTTTAGACTGCAAACATATTTATGACATAAACTCCCGAGAATAAACAACACATGCTCGCCGTTTAATTTGAAGCTGCGAAAAAAAAAAAAAAAAGAGCGGAGACGTCTTCTGACGACCTTTCCACGTACTTAATTTAAACCAAATATTTGGAAGGAGAAAATTGGCAGGCTGGGATAACTGGCAGTGTCTCTGAGTCTTCTTCTTTCTTTTTTTTTTTAAATTCCCGGATGCCGTGATTTGCGAAACACTTTTGTTAGAGTAAGCACTTTATACAATTGTCATAATAGGTTTCAGTGTGCGCATATGGCCATATAGGAAGTGTCATTTGCGCTGTGGGTGAGTTTGAAGTAACAGATAAAGGAAAACTACATAATATACATACAAACTAGTACAATGTATAGTGTACACACACACACTATTAGCCAGATTCAGGTAGACGTGCCTATCTTTAGGCGGGCGAAGCGCGTCTCATATATTCTACGCCGCCGTAAGTTAGAGTGGCAAGTACAGTGGGCCAGATTCACATACCGGCGGCGCAGCGTAACGTAACCCGTTTACGTTACACCGCCGCAAGTTTTCCGATTTAGTGCCCGATCCACAAAGCACTGACCTGGAAATTTGTGGCGGGGTATCGTAAACAGGTCCGGCGCAAGGCGGCCCAATTCAAATGGGGTGGGTACAATTTAAATTAGGCGCGACCGCGCCGGACGTACTGCGCATGCTCCCGTCGCAAATTTCCCGACGTGCTTTGTGCGAAATTACGACGCGCCGACGTTTTGTGAATCGCGGCGTAAAAAAAAGACTTACGCCGGGAAAAATATATTTTTTAAAAAAAATTCAAAAGCGACGCGGGAAAGACGGGCATACTTTAACATGGTGGAGTACTTTTACGCCATGTTAAAGGTGCCCTATCTTTGCGACGGAAATCTAACACTTGCGACAACGTAACAACGGGAAAAATCTTCGTGGATCGCCGTAACTCCTAATTTGCATACCCGACGCTGGTTTACGACCAAACTCCCCCCAGCGGCGGCCGCGGTACTGCATCCTAAGATCCGACAGTGTAAGTCCATTACACCTGTCGGATCTTCTGGCTATCTATGCGTAACTGATTCTATGAATCAGTCGCATAGATACTCTGAGAGATACGACGGAGTATCTGAGATACTCCGTCGTATCTCTTTGTGAATCTGGCCCAGTATTCACAAAGAACTTGCGTTACGGCAGTGGCGTAGTGTAAATGGGCCAAGGTAAGCGCGCGTAATTCAAAGTAGGCTGTAGAGGGCGTGTTGTATGCTAATGAATTGTGACCTCACGTAAATGACGCGCCTAACGAACGGCGCATGCGCCGTCCGTGAATGTATCCCAGAGCGCATGCTCAAAATCACGTCGCAAATAGTCAATGCTTTCGACATGAACGTAACCTACGCCCAGCCACATTCTGAACCGACTTACGCAAACAACGTGAAATTTGACGGCTGTCCCGACGTCCAAACTTAACAT
Organism: Rana temporaria; assembly: GCF_905171775.1. Classification (NCBI taxonomy): domain Eukaryota; kingdom Metazoa; phylum Chordata; class Amphibia; order Anura; family Ranidae; genus Rana; species Rana temporaria. The sequence goes on along the minus strand of NC_053498.1, from coordinate 146,051,159 downwards.
TGGCTGCGCCATCTTTTTGGTGGTTTATCTTTACGTCTGAAAACGCCTTACGTAAACGGCGTATCTTACATGCGACGGGCGTGCGTACGTTCGTGAATAGGCGTATCTTGCTCATTTGCATATTCTCTGCGTAAATCGCCGTAAATAGCGGCCAGCGTAAATATGCAGCTAAGATACGACGGCATAGGAGACTTACGCCGGTCGTATCTTAGCAACAGAGAAGCGTATTCCAGAAGCGCATTTGTGAGGTCAGGCACTGATGTTGGACATGAAGGCCTGGCTCACAGTCTCCGCTCTCATTCATCCCAAAGGTGTTTTATTGGGTTGAGGACAGGACAGTCAAGTTCCTCCACCCCAAACTCGCTCATCCATGTCTTCATGGACCTTGCTTTGTGCACTGGTGGGCAGTCATGTTGGAACAGGAAGGGGCCATCCCCAAACTGTTCCCACAAAGTTGGGAGCATGAAATTGTCCAAAATGTCTTGCTACGCTGATGCCTTAAGAGTTCCCTTCACTGGAACTAAGGGGCCAACCCCTGAAAGACACCCCCCATCATAATCCCCCCCTCCACCAAATGATTTGGACCAGTGCAACCCTACGGACTAAGACTGAGGTGCCATTAAATTTCACGTGCGTGTAAAGGCAGTCGTCCCAATACTTTTGGTAACATAGGCCCGGATTCAGAGAGATCTGCCTATCTCTCGGCGGGCGTAACGTATCTCAGATACGTTACGCCGCCGTAAATTAGGGCGCAAGTTCCGTATTCAGAAAGAACTTGGGGCCAGATTCACGTAGAATCGCGGCGGCGTAACGTATCGTAGATACTTTCCCCTGCCGCAAGTTTTCATCGCAAGTGCCTGATTCACAAAACACTTGCGATGAAAACTATGCTGGCAGCCTCCGGCGTAAGCCCGCGTAATTTAAATGGACGTGTGGCATTTAAATTAGGCGCGCTCCCGCGCCGGACCTACTGCGCATGCTCCGTTTCGCAATTCCCGTCGTGCTTTGCGTGACGTCATTTTTTCGAACGGCGACACGCGTAGCGTAATTCCGTATTCCCGGACGGCTTACGCAAACGACGTTCATTTTTAAATTTCGACGCGGGAACGACGGCCATACTTTATACAGCAATACGATTGCTGTGTAAAGTTAGGGCACCCAAAACGACGACTAACTTTGCGACGGGAAACTAGACTAGCGGCGACGTAGCGAACGCGAAAATCCGTCGTGGATCGCCGCAACTTCTAATTTGCATACCCGACGCTGGTTTACGACGAAACTCCCCCCAGCGGCGGCCGCGGTACTGCATCCTAATATCCGACAGTGTAAAACAATTACACCTGTCGGATCTTATGGATATCGCATAGATAGAAACAGAGATACGATGGCGTATCAGGAGATACGCTGTCGTATCTCTTTTGTGAATCTGGCCCTTGAGCCCTAAGTTAAGTCGGCGTAACGTATGTGGTCCGGCGTAAGCCCGCCTAATTCAAATGTGGATGATATGGGTGTGTTTTATTCAAATGTAGTGTGACCCCACGTATTTGACGGTTTTTACGAACGGCGCATGCGCCGTTCGTGAAAGAATCACAGTGCGCATGCTCGAAATTACGCCGCGAATCGTCATTGCTTTAGACGTGAACGTAACTTACGTACAGCCCTATTCGCGAATGACTTACGCAAACGACGTAAAAATTGTAAATTCGACGCGGGAACGACGTCCATACTTAACATAGGATACCCCTCATATAGCAGGAGTAACTTTACGCCGAAAAAAGCCTAACGTAAACGACGTAAAAAAACGTAAAAACGTAAAAAAATTCGCCGGGCGGACGTACGTTTTTGAATAGATACGACCCCGCAACTCAGAGTTACAACGTCGTAACTGCTCTCTGAATCCGGGCCATAGTATTTATATATATGTATATATATATTTATTTTTTGGTTTCACAGCCAATATTATTAGCAATAGAAGGGACTTTTCTGAGTAATGAACATATACTGGAATAGACTATACAGTATTTTTTTATCCAGAGTTTAATGTCCCTTTAAGCTGAACTTTGTTGGAACTCAAAATATGTGCTGAAGGAAGACTATTTTGTCCCTTTAATACGTTCACTCACAATTTATTACAGTGTAGGCCCAGGAGTAGCATAACAATGACATTAGTACACAGACGCAGATTGAGGACACTTGTTGAGCGAGTGTCTTTCCGGCTGTGGTGTAAGTATTCATTTTGCTGATTGCAAGTCCAAAGCCATTCAGGGATGGTGTGAAAACAAGCAGTTGGAACAATTGCTGTACCCATAATTGAATGGCGTTGATATATATATTGTATATAATATTTATAAGTGTTTATGAATATATATATATATATATATATATATATATATATATATATATATATATATATATATATATATATCATTTCTCAGCTCACCAGTCTATAAATGTCATAGATGCATCTGTTTTCTGTTTATGCTGCATTCACTTTTAACATTCAATTTTGGCATAAGTGGACTTTACCGAGCAAAAACCACCTTCACTGCAGTTGACAACGAATGCCGATTTGACCTCACTGACAATTAGAAAGGTGAACATATGTTCTTAATATAAAACATTTCAAGCAAAATTTTACTAGCGTATAGCCAGCTATAGGAAATAAAAATACCTCCCATAGGTGGATAGCCATAGGTGAGACTTGAGGGGTACTCATAGATCCAAGGACCAGCACAGAACGTGCTGACACTAGGGTAGCCATAGGTGAGACTTGAGGGGTGCTGGTAGAACCGTAGGCCAGCTGAGAAAGTGCAGACATTAAGGTAGCCGTAGGTGGTGATAAGACCAAGGACCAGCTAAGAAAGTGCCATTATTAAGATAGTCATAGGTGGGACGTGAGTGGTACTGACAGAACCGAGGAGCAGCTGACAAAGTGCACTAAGCCATAGGTGGGACTTGGGGGGCACTGATAGAACTGAGGACCATCTGAGAAAGTGCCATCATTAAGATAGCCATAGGTGGAACATAAGGACCAGCTGAGAAAGTGCGGTCATTAAAGCGGAGGTCCACCCTAAAAAAAAAAAAATTACATAAAAAGGTAATACTTACCAGAAATGGCTGTTGCTAGGCAGATTGTCCTAATCTTCCACTTCCTATTCCGAGGTAGTCTTCATTCTACTCCTCCCTGCGTTGTCTTATGGGACCTGTGTGTGGCCATTCACAAAGCGCAGTGCGACTTTGTGAATGGCCACACACAGGTCCCAGAAGACAACGCACTTTCTCAGCTGGTCCTTATGTTCCACTTACCTGTCCATCGCGGGCTCCCTGGACAGGTAAGTGTGCTTATTTAAAGTCAGCAGCTGCAGTATTTGTAGCTGCTGACTTTAAAAAAAAGAAATATTTCAGCTGGAACACTGCTTTAAGATATAGCCATAGGTGGGACTTGAGGGGTACTCATAGACCCGAGGACCAGCACAGAAAATGCCAACACTAAGGCAGCCATAGGTGGGACTTGAGGGGTATGCATAGACCCAAGGACCAGTACAGAAAGTGCCAACACTAAGGCAGCCATAGGTGGGACTTGAGGGGTATGCATAGACCCGAGGACCAGTACAGAAAGTGCCAACACTAAGGCAGCCATAGGTGGGACTTGAGGGGTATGCATAGACCCTACAGAAAGTGCCAACACTAAGGCAGCCATAGGTGGGACTTGAGGGGTATGCATAGACCCTACAGAAAGTGCCAACACTAAGGCAGCCATAGGTGGGATTTGAGGGGTATGCATAGACCCTACAAAAAGTGCCAACACTAAGGCAGCCATAGGTGGGACTTGAGGGGTATGCATAGACCCTACAGAAAGTGCCAACACTAAGGCAGCCATAGGTGGGACTTGAGCAGGGGCGGACTGACAACTCATGGGGCCCCCGGGCAATAGAAGATTATGGGGCCCCTGGGCTTACAGATGGCCACCACGCCAGGAGGCAGTGCAGAGGCGGGGCAGCTAAAATTTCGGACATGACAGGGACAGATCTAAAAAAAACATAGATTTTTACATATTGTCCCTGGTTTTACTGAGCCTGGCAACCCTGATGGGGCCCCCTAGTGGCATGGGGCCCTCGGGCAGTGCACAAGTGACTCAATGGTCAGTCCACCCCTGGACTTGAGGGGTATGCATAGACCCGAGGACCAGTACAGAAAGTGCCAACACTAAGGTAGCCATTATTAGGACTTGGAGAGCACTGATAAAACTGAGGACCATCTGAGAAAGTGCCATCATTAAGATTGCTATAGGTGGAACATAAGAGGTGCTGTGAGATCCAAGGACCAGCTGAGAAAGTGCAGTCATTAGGTGGGACTTGAGGGGTACTCATAGACCTGAGGACCAGCACAGAAAGTGCCGACACTAAGGCAGCCATAGGTGGTACTTGAGGGGTTCCAGTAGAACTGAGGATCAGCTGAGATAGGTGGGACTTTATGGGTGCGGATGGGATCGAGGGCCATCTGAGAAAATGCTGTTATTAAGAAAGCCATAGGTGGACTTGAGGGGTACTGACAGAACCGAGGAGCAACTGAGAAATTGGTATCACTAAGCTAGCCATAGGAGGGACTTGGAGGGCACTGATAGAACTGAGGATCAGCTGTACAAATAGGCAAAAATGAAAAAATGACTGACGAAGCACATTTTTTACTGGCAACCTATAAAATGACAGAACTCATATTAAAAACGAAGACAATATATAAACACTGACAATTCCCATCACAAGTCATTTGTCTGGTTTACACTTAAAAAGTCAACCGAGCAAGCCAAATTATCGGCCCCCTGATATTTACAGACAGTTGTAAAATTCACAGATTTTTACAAACCGTCCGTAAATTTACTGACGGTTGTCAGCCCTGCTTCTCAGGCAATGGCTGCTATAACTGTTTGAGAAAACACTTTGGCTCTCACTTGAGTTCTTTTGATAAAATCTCATCAGTAGCGAAATTTTTCCTTTAACACATTCCTTCTAAACTTATTTTTTTTCATACATTTTCATGTACGGAAAAAATAAGTTTGGTTTCATTCAGGCTATATAGCTTCTTCCGTCTTAAATATTCATTGAACGGTAAAGGTCAGATTCTTGTGGGTGAGATGGGTGTTAAATCCAGCGTCAAAGATACCCTCTTCATCAGAGCGATTCCCTATTTCTCCTACATTTCTATGCATAACTGTCTTCTTCATCACTGTTATTCCTGTATAAGGGCCCCTTCAAGAGCTCCTTCTATCACACTTCCTCGCCGCTCATCCTGACAAGTTCTGAACTACGGCAATCTTTTAGCCCCTGCCGCCGACGCCGCTCACTGCGACTCCCTGGATGATCTGTCACTCTGCAAACAAAAAAAACTGCCAAGCCATTTTTTTTTCTTTTATTTTTTTATTATTATACAACACAGCCGTCTTCCCATTCCATTCCATCTGATGGTCTCTAGTTTATTTTCAAGTGCGTTCTTAGACTAAAGTAATAAAATATCCACCGGAAATTCAATTAACGACAGCTACCGTCTATATATGATTTGTCTTCACTTTGTTTTGTGTGTTTGTTTTTCTGCTTTTAACCACTTCAGCTCCGGAAGGTTTTATCCGCCATTTTTTGCTTTTTAGGCACTGCGCTACTTTAACCACTTAGGCTCCATTCACATCTAGGCGGACGAAATCGCAGCGTTTTGTCCTGCGAATTGCGGCGGCAAATATCGGCGTTTTGTACTGCGATTTGCGGCGACAAAACGCCGCGATTGTCCTCCTAGATGTGCCCCTAGGATGTGCCCCTCTATGGAGATGGTTCCCGAACGCCGAAAGCCGCCTGAAAAAAAGGTCCGGGACCATTTTTCAGGCGGCAGGCGACAGGCGTCCGGCGTTCGGCGTGGAGATGTGAACCATCTCCATAGAGGGCAATGTGTTTTCATCCCTCTGGCGGCAGCGGCGTCACACTACAGGCGACAAAACGCCTAGGTGTGAATGGGGGCTTAACCCCCGGACCATATTGCTGGTCAAAGACCAGAGCACTTTTTGCGATTCAGCACTTCGTCGCTTTAACTGACAATTGCGCGGTCGTGCGACGTGGCTCCCAAACAAAATTGGCGTTTTTTTCCCCCCACAAATAGAGATTTCTTTTGGTGGTATTTGATCACCTCTGCGGTTTTTAGTTTTTGCGCTATAAACAAAAATAGAGCGACAGTTTTGAAAAAAAAATGAATATTTTTTACTTTTTGCTATAATAAATATCCCCCAAAAATATATAAAAAAAATTGTTTTTCCTCAGTTTAGGCCAATACGTATTCTTCTACATATTTTTCGTTAAAAAAAATCGCAATAAGCGTTTATTGATTGGTTTGCGCAAAAGTTATAGCGTTTACAAAATAGGGGGTATTTTTATGGTATTTTTATTAATATTTTTTTTTTACTAGTAATGGCAGCGATCAGCGATTTTTTTTCGGTACTGCGACATTATGGCGGACACTTCGGACACTTTTGACACATTTTTGGGACCATTGTCATTCTTAAAGCGATCAGTGCTATAAAAATGCATTGGATTACTATAAAAATGCCACTGGCAGGGAAGGGGTTAACACTAGGGGGCGGGGAAGGGGTTAAGTATGTCCTTGGGTGTGTTCTAACTGTAGGGGGGGGCCTCACTAGGGGAAATGACCGATCTTCTGTTCATACATTGTATCTGGAATGAAGGTGCCCGGGACAGACCTGCAAAATGCGGGACTGTCCCGGCAAGGCCGGCCCTACCATGGGACCCGATGGTACCATTGTACCAGGCAGCACTTTCAGGGGGGCAGCAAATTGCCGCCCGCACGCCATCCCATTCCGCCAGCTTTTTTTGGGGGGGGGCAGCATTTCATTCTTGGTACCAGGCAGCACAATGTCTTGGGCCGGCACTGTGTCCCCGGCAATCCGGGCCACGTGGTCACCCTAGTAACGCTTTAACTGGCGATTGCATGGTTATGCAACACTGTACCCAAATTAAATGTATATAATTTTTTTATTCCCACAAATAGAACTTTTTTTTGGTGGTATTTGATCAGCACTGGGTATTTTTTCTTTTTTGCGCTATAAATGAAAAAAAAAAATAGAAAATTTTAGGTGTACTCACTTTTGTGAGATACTGTACATTGGAATGTTTATTTTTTTTTTTTTATATTTATGGCACAGTGTTGAAACGGGCATCAAGGGGGCTACATAACACCTCCTCACCACCTGTCCATAGCCCTCTGAAAAGCGTTCTACCTCAAATACTTTTTCAGAGGGCTAACGCTAGTGTAAACTAGCCCTAGGAGAGTTCCCAAGATAAATAAGAAACTGTTTCATTCTCCAGCATCTACTAAACACTGAACAATCAGGTTTGGGGGGCCTCCCCATCAAATAAATATAGGGAATTCGTCATTCACTTGGATGCCACCGCTGAACTCAGTAGGCCCCTTTCCCGCCAGAGAATACCGAGCCTTCCCCCTCCCCCCGCTAAACACAGGCCTTCTTCTTTTTCATTTTTTTTTCTGCGTCTCTTTGATTTGATCTGGCGCTCTTTATTCAGACGTCATTTTGCCCGATCATATTAAGCCGTCGTTCATTTCTTAATATAAAAATGTAGGCCCTCGCCGGCATCTTATCTTGGTCAGTTTTCAAGTAGGAGATTTAATCAAGTTCATCTCACCTCTGCCTTTTATCTCTGAGGAATGGAACAGTAAACAAGGATTTCCACCTCTGAAGATTAGAAATAAAAAAAAAAAAAATATTCCCGAAGAGCAGCCGCGGTGATGTACAGCTTTGCTCTGTGACTCGAATCCTAACCAGACCATCAGAATGTACGGCGGAGCAATGTGCTAACTAATAGGGAGCCAGACAGTGTTTACCGCCATCTCTGTGCGGGTCTGTCATAGAAAAACGCTCTCCGGGGGGTTGTGGCGGTTTAACGCGGAGCTGCGGCGGGCAAAATCTAGAATGACATATATGATGCAGTGTGCCGGTAGCAATAACACAGTCGTTTTTCTTTATCCGAGTCTCCCCTGTAAAATACCTTTATTTCCTGTTGATCCTGCCAGTAGATCTGTTATGTTTCCCGCTTCCTTCAGCAAGCCAAGATGTCCAGCCAAAGTAGCAGCTACTGGATTGGGACAAGCGTGTCACGATCCTACGGGGTAAAATGACCGCACCAGCCAAGCAGACTCTGGCTGGAAAAAGCGCCCAGAGGCGATTCAGTTCGCATGAGTAGCGCTATACAAGTCATTCATTCATTCATTCACTACCGGGGTGCTTGCATCTTTAGAGCCCATTCACACCTAGGCGTTTTGTCGCCTGTAGCGCGACGCTCACAAACGCCAGAGGGACCAAAATACATTAAAGTCTATGGGGATGGTTCACATCTGAACGCTGATGCGCCTGACGCCCATTGCCTGTAGCCAAAAAAAGTTCCGGACCCTTTTTTGTCGCGCGTATCGGTGGTTTGGGCGTATTTGAGCGTTTCCATTTCCCATAGAAAGTAATGGAAACGCTCGATTCAAGCGACTTGCGCGACAACGGGCGTTTGCTACGGGCGTTTCGTCGCTTTTATCAATAGAACTTGTCGCCCATGCAGAAGATTAAAAAAATCTACCAACATAGCAACAAGTGATGAAAAGATGATAGTTTTTCCTATTGGCTAAAATAAAAAACGTCAAAGTACAAAAACGTCGGACAACGCTGTATGCAAACGCGCAAATAAGCATGAATACGCGCGACAAAACGCCGGAAAAAAACGCCGAAAAAAACGCCGAACGACCGACGCTCAGGTGTGAATGCAGCCTTAAACCATCGTTTACACTGTTTGAAGTTCAGCTTAAGGCTGCATTCACATCTAGACGGACGAAATCGCGGCGTTTTGTCGCCGCAAATCGCGGTAAAAATAGCGGCGTTTTGTACCGCGATTTGCGGCGACAAAACGCGGGTATTGTCCGCCTAGATGTGCCCCAAGATGACCCCCTCTATGGAGATGATTGCCATCTCCTAGCCGAACGCTCGAAGACGCCTGAAAAAAAGGTCCGGGACCTTTTTTCACGCCGCAGGCGACAGGCGTCCGGCGTTCGGCGTGGAGATGTGAACCATCTCCATAGAGGGACATGTATTTCCAGCCCTCTGGCGGCAGAGGCGTAGCGCTACAGGCGTAAAAACGCCTAGGTGTGAATGGGGTCTTAGACGTGAGGAAATCACATCTAAAGGGATGCAGGTCCTGCCGCTTTCCTTATTAGAGCCTTGCAGGTGCAGAAGCTGACTGATAATTATAAAGTCATTGGCCCAGAATCTGAAAGGGCTTACGACGGCGCAACACCATGTGCGCCGTCGTAAGTCCTAATTTGGGCCGTCGTATCTATGCGACTGATTCTTAGAATCAGTTACGCATAGATAACCATTAGATCCGACAGGCGTAAGGCTCTTACGCTGTCGGATGTTAAATGCAATTTTTTTGTTCGCCGCTAGGTGTCGCCGACGTCGTTTTCCCGATCGAGTATGCAAATTAGCAAAAATATGCGAATTCCCGAACGTACGCCTGTGACGGTATCGGTATGATATCCCCGTCAAGCATTCCCTCCTCTCCATACAAGAACATCACAGGATTCCCCACACATGAGTCAAGACTGGATGCTGGAACCAAGACACTTTATTGACACAAAAACTCAGCTTATATGTGGTTACAGCCTGTTAGGAACGCCCCCCTCACACAGTGGGGTTTCCCATACAGATTATAGGAGACAAGTTGGAGCCGACCATGCAGACACGTTTCTTTAGATAAAGACATCAGGGGAGTTAATTAATACACTGAAGCAATCAGAATAATTAACATACTACTTCTCTAATCATTTAGCCTGATGATACAATACACATCTTTTAAGGGTAAACACAGATCTTCTTTACACAACACAATAGATCAATTAACCTTTAGAATAGTGAGGGGACATTAGCACGTCAATAACCGGTCAGAGGAATGAATCACACATGAAATTCCTTTCTACCTCTACCCATGGCTAGCAGGGAGCAGTACACTGAGACATATAGGCAAATGTATCACAATGGCCCCCCATTTTCTCCCTGCTCCGGCAAACCCGGTTGGACCTTCCCTGGTCCAGTAGGGTTGACGGGTTCAGTGCTTTTAGTCCGAGGTTAACTCCGTTTGGCATGACTGACCTCCCTTGGCAACTGCTTCAGACTCAGGTATGTCACCGGGTCGTCAGATCACACGCCGGTCAGTCCCCAAGTCTTTGTGCGATCTGCAAAGTCACCAGAAGTCAGTGTGAAGACAGCTAATGGGTCTGTGCGCCGCCGTCTAGGTGTCCCGCTATGGGAGGGGGCAGGTTATGGCTCTGAAGTGACAATCACAGGAGATTCATAAAAAGAAAAAGTTATATTTGTTGAAATGCTGTAGCACTGGTGCTCAGAGTCCGGGGGGGGGGGGACTCAGAGCCCCATAAGGTCAGCCACCCCCTGCTCCCTCCGCAGCCGCTGGTTCTCCTCTTTGAGCTTCTCCAGCTCCATCTCCAGTTCATGGAGCCTGGGGGGGTCAGCCCGCTGTGACCTCAGGTGGTTGTTCTCCTCCTCCATGCGGCTTATGCACTCCTCCAGCTCTATGTACTCACGGATCAGATCCTGCTTGCTCATGTCCTGCAGGCTTTCCACGTGGTCCTTCATCATCAGGAACTGGGTGGTGGTGTAAGGGGCCACCGGTGGGCCCTTGGCGAACATCTCGGCCCGCATCTGGGGCGCCCGCTGCGATTCCATCTCCTCCAGTCGCTTCTTCTCCTCCCAGGTCCGCTGGTTATATGACTTCCAGGACCTCTTCTTCTTGGCGGGTAGCTGGTGGTACCTCTTTCTGCCCAGCTCCCTCCAAGGCCCCTCCGGCTCATGGCTGTCGCCCATGACCAGCTGACAATGGTGTTCCCTGTTGTCCGTAATAACAGATTGTACCATGAGGGCTTCGTAAGGGGTGCCCAATGGTTCTTCCTGACCCAGCTCCTGGGGATCCCAAGCCGAGTCTACACAATGGGCTGCTGCTGGTGGGCGGTACCCAGGTTGAGACCAATTTGACCTGGTGTTGTCATTCATGGGGCAATTCTGCTTGAAGTGACCCAACTGTTTGCACCGGAAGCAGCGTTGTTCGTTGTCCTCCTGGCGTGGGTAGCGAGGGCTAGATGTCATCGGTCTGTTAGGCGGTTGGTATCTAGCGGCTGGTGGGTGTGAGGGTGCCGTTGGTCGTGGAGGTTGTACCCGTGGTGTGACCTGGTTTGTCTTGCGAGTATCCGCATATTCATCCGCCAACTTCGCGGCCTCTGGTAGAGTCATGGGCCTGCGATCTCTCACCCAATCCTTGACGTCCGTCTGGATGTGATTGTAAAATTGCTCCAGGAGCATTAGTTGCAAAATGTCCTCTGCGGTGGTGGCCTGGCTGCTGTTAACCCAGTTAGAGGCCGACAGGGACAACTGGCATGCCCATTCCGCGTAAGAGTCTTTCATGGTTTTGCGTGAGTCCCTGAACTTCTGTCGGTGGGACTCTGGGGTTACTGCATAACGAGCCAGGAGCGCTTCTTTAACCCTGGCGTAGCTATGGATATCCTGATCTGGCACGGTCCGGAAAGCATCAGAAGCTTTGCCTGACAGTTTGCCTGACAATATTGCAACCCACTCTCTTCTAGCTATTCGGTGCAGGTTACATTGTCGCTCAAAATCCGCCAGGTAGTTATCAATCTCACAGTCCTTTTCATCAAAAGCTTTAAAAGCGCTAAACGGAATCTTCCTTGCGTCTGCTGTGCTGTACTCACTGTTCGGAGAAGGTGCGGCTGCTTGTTGGACTGCTGCCAGTTTTAACTGTAGTTCTGCGTCCCTTATTTGTTTATCCTTCTGTAGCTCTGCGTCTCTTATTTGTTTAGCCTCCTGTAGCTCTGCGTCTCTTATTTGTTTGTCTCTTATTTGTTTAGCCTCCTCCGCTAACAGGTCCATCACTTTCAGAACCACATCCGGCGTTGGGTTCGGGCCGAACCACGCTAGCTTCTCTCTCATTAGCTTGTTGGCTGGCGATTCCTCCTCCTGAATCACTGGTGTCTCCATCTCTTGTACTGCTGGCGTTGCTGCAATCCCGTCCTCCTGGTCTATCTCCATTGATTCTGCTATGATGACCCGCTTGGTTTTGTTGCTAGCAATCCTTCCAGTAGTTCTTCCAGTGTCTGCTTGGAATCCGGGTGTGAAGGAGAGTAGAAGGGAAGATCCCACTGCTGCCACCAATTTGTGACGGTATCGGTATGATATCCCCGTCAAGCATTCCCTCCTCTCCATACAAGAACATCACAGGATTCCCCACACATGAGTCAAGACTGGATGCTGGAACCAAGACACTTTATTGACACAAAAACTCAGCTTATATGTGGTTACAGCCTGTTAGGAACGCCCCCCTCACACAGTGGGGTTTCCCATACAGATTATAGGAGACAAGTTGGAGCCGACCATGCAGACACGTTTCTTTAGATAAAGACATCAGGGGAGTTAATTAATACACTGAAGCAATCAGAATAATTAACATACTACTTCTCTAATCATTTAGCCTGATGATACAATACACATCTTTTAAGGGTAAACACAGATCTTCTTTACACAACACAATAGATCAATTAACCTTTAGAATAGTGAGGGGACATTAGCACGTCAATAACCGGTCAGAGGAATGAATCACACATTAAATTACTTTCTACCTCTACCCATGGCTAGCAGGGAGCAGTACACTGAGACATATAGGCAAATGTATCACAACGCCCGACCGACGCAGTGAAGTTACGACGTTTACGTAAGATTTGCGATGCGTAAAGTTGCCCCTGGGTCTATGAGGCGCAGTCAATGTTAAGTATGGCCGTCGTCCGTGAATGGCGCTGGACGCCATTTACGTTAACGTCGAAACCAATGACGTCCTTGCGACGTCATTTAGCGCAATGCACGTCGGGAAATTTTAGGGACGGCGCATGCGCAGTACGTTCGGCGCGGGAACGCGCCTAATTTAAATGATCCACGCCCCCTACCCAGATCATTTGAATTAGGCGGGCTTGCGCCGGAGGATTTACGCTACGCCGCCGCAACTTTACAGGCAAGTGCTTTGTGAATGAAGGACTTGCCCGTAAAACTTGCGGCGGCGTAACATTAACGAGATACGTTACGCCCGCATAGTTTTACGCCCAGATACGAGAATCTGGGCCATTCCTACTCATTGAATCTGGGCCATTCCTACATTCACTGGACACAGAGAAACAAACCGCTATTTCTTCAGAATAACAAAAGGTAGGAATCCCTGCAATGTTCATAAATCACCCAGAGGGGAGGGTTTTTCTCAACAAAAGTTACTCTTTAACCCCTTGAATGTATGGGGCTGCTCGGCGGGTGGGCCTTAACACCGAGCGGCAGCACATATGAGGCCCTGTTAAAAAAAAAATCCTTTCTGGTACTCCCAACAAAATCCTTTCTGGTACCAGAAAGCTCCCAATGCATACTTGTGATCGGAAGCTTTCTGATCATGTGACCACTGTGACAGCCAATCACAGCGGTCACGTGACTCAAATGCCCACCTTTTGAACTCTTAAAGGCCCGGGAGCTGGTTGGCGTGGAAGGGGTTAAGCACAACCCCCTCCTTTAACAGGGTGAGAACCTTCTTTATCCACTTAAGCCCCGGACCTTTAGGCAGCTAAATGCCCAGGCCAGGTTTTGCGATTCGGCACTGCGTCGCTTTAACAGACAATTGCGCGGTCGTGCGACGTGGCTCCCAAACAAAATTGGCGTCCTTTTTTCCCCACAAATAGAGCTTTCTTTTGGTGGTATTTGATCACCTCTGCGGTTTTTATTTTTTGCGCTATAAACAAAAATAGAGCGTCAATTTTGAAAAAAATGCAATATTTTTTACTTTTTGCTATAATAAATATCCCCCAAAAACATATCTAAAAAAAAAAAAATGTCCTCAGTTTAGGCCGATACGAATTCTTCGACCTATTTTTGGTAAAAAAATCGCAATAAGCGTTTATCGATTGGTTTGTGCAAAATTTATAGCGTTTACAAAATAGGGGATATTTTTATTGCATTTTTATTAATTATTTTTTTTTTACTACTAATGGCGGCGATCAGCGATTTTTTCCGTGACTGCGACATTATGGCGGACACTTCGGACAATTTTGACACATTTTTGGGACTATTGTCATTTTCACAGCAAAAAATGCATTTAAATTGCATTCTTTATTGTGAAAATGACAGTTGCAGTTTGGGAGTTAACCACAGGGGGCGCTGAAGGAGTTAGGGTTCACCTAGTGTGTGTTTACAACAGTAGGGGGGTGTGGCTGTAGGTCTGATGTCATCAATTGTGTCTCCCCTATAAAGGGGATGACACGATCGATGCAGCTGCCACAGTGAAGCACGGGGAGGCCGTGTTTACATACGGCTCTCCCCGTTCTTCAGCTCCGGGGAGCGATCGCGACGGAGCGGCTATAAACGAATAGCCGCGCCGTCGTCCCGGATCGCTCCCCGTGGTCCGCCGCCCACCCACGATCGTGGGCACGAGAGCCAGAACAGGGATCTGTGTATGTAAACACACAAATCCCCATTCTGACAGGGGAGGAGAGACAGATCTGCTGTTCCTAGTAATAAGGAACAGCGATATGTCTCCTCCTCAAGTCAAGTCAACATATTCGCCAGCACACCATGGATCAACACCTCCGTCCAAATGTTTCTTTTATTTAGAAAGATCACATCACGAAAATAAGTGCAACGTTTCGGAGCCGCACAGGGCCCCTTCATCAGGCATGTCCCATTCCCCCCACAGTTAGAAACACACATGAGATAACACACTTAACCCCTTGATCGCCCCCTAGCGTTAACGCCTTCCCTGCCAGTGCCATTTATACAGTAATCAGTGGCAATTTTTAGCACTGATCGCTGTATAAATGTCAATGGTCCCAAAAAAGCGTCAAAAGTGTCCAATCTGTCTGCCGCAACGTCGCAGTCCTGCTAAAAATCGATGATTGCCACCATTACTAGTATAAAAAAAAAAAAAAGGTCATAAATCTATCCCCTATCTATTTTGCAGACGCTATAACTTTTGCGCAAACCAATCAATAAACGCTTATTGTGAATTTTTTTTTTCTTACCAAAAATATGTAGAAGAATACATATTGGCCTAAACTGATGAAGAAATACATTTTTTTGTGGATATTTATTATAGCAAAAAGTTAAAAATATTGTATTTTTTTTTTTTAATTGTTGGTATTTTTTTGTTTATAGAGCAAAAAATAAAAACAACAGAGGCGATGAAATACCACCAAGAGAAAGCTCTATTTGTGGAGAAAAGGGATCTCAATTTTATTTTGGTACAACGTCGCACGACTGCGCAATTGTCAGTTAAAGTAACGCTGTGTCATTTCGCAAGAAATGGCCTGGTGATGAAAGGGGGTAAATCTTCTGGGGCTGGTAGTTAATCGAAACCGTAAGCATTGAAATAAACCAAATCATTCAGCTGGTAGAATCATTTAGTCAATATTTCCTTCGCCGTTTCTGGGTAGGCACCTAGGCAGGAAAAACATACTGGCCTGGATTCAAGAAGCAATTGCGCCTGTGTAACCATAGTTACACAGCGCAATTGCTTACTTGCCCCGGCGTAACGAATGCTCCTGATTCAGGAACCTCGTTACGCCGACTGCAGCCTAAGATATGCGCGGCATAAGGCTCTTATGCCCGCATATCTTAGGCTGCATTCTTGCGATGGTCGCTAGGTGGCGTTCCCGTTGTGCTCAGCGTATAGTATGCAAATTGCATACTAACGCCGATTCACAACGTTACGCGAGCCCTGCGTACGCAGTTTACGTTGTTTCCGTACGGCGTTTTTCCGCGTAAGGCTGCCCCTGCTATTAGCAGGGGCAGCCAATGTTACGTATACCCGTCGTTCCCGCGTCGCGAAATTTCAAATTTACGTAGTTTGCGTAAGTGATTCGTGAATGGCGCTGGACGTTGAAGCAAATGACATCCTTGCGACGTCATTTGCCGCAATGCACGTCGGGAAAGTTTCCTGACGGAGCATGCGCTCTACGATCGGCGCGGGAGCGCGCCTAATTTAAATGATTCCCGCCCCCTACGGGATCATTTAAATTGCGTGCGCTTACGCCGGGCATTTTGCCGGCGCGCCCACGCAATTTACGGAGCTACTGCTCCGTGAATCAAGGGCAGCGCAGTAAATTTGCGGGGGCGCAGGGCAAAAACGTTGCCCTGTGCCTCCGTAAAAAAAGCGCAATTGTACCTGAATCTAGCCCACTGAGTATTGCTGAGGCATGGGGGCTACAAAACTGAAGGGCCGCACGTGGGCCCTTGGCGGTAGGCTGGGCACCGGGGCTTTAGAAGATGCGTTTATATCCTCTTATATATGCGTTCTCATTAAAAGGTCTTCTCGCTTATTGCGTATGACCTACAGCGTTACTAACAAGATGATAATAGATCCCAAAAAGGAGAAGCCTGGTGTAATGTACGTTCTAGAGCTGTAAACCACCGAGACGCTTAATCTATTGCAATTACTGTAACAAGAATATTCTAGGAGGTACGGCGATATGAGCTGAGGCTGGAAACTCCATAACTTTTTATTACTGCCGAGCTATTTAGAACTCCAAATAATTCCCTTTTCATTTGTTTGGAGGTGGATGATATGAAGCCCTCTTACTCTGTAACTCTTATAGCTCAAGTGGCTGCCGCATCTTTATAGAACGGCGTGTTCCCGGATCCGATACGCATCTAATGCCGCAAGAAACAAATTGTAGTTTTGTTTCATTGTTTTATTTTAAACTAGAAAAGTGAGTTCGATACATCAGGTGTTCTGTATGTCTACGAGAGCAGGAAGCCCACCGTGGGTGTGTTCGGGAATAGCTCCCCTGCATTACAAACGTACAATCAAAGAGTGTTCCCAACAGCAGGGCCGTTTGAAGGAATTTGGGGGCCCCAAGCAAAATGGGGGCCCCCAAGAACCCCCCCGCACGCAAAGCCTACGTTAGCGCTACACAAATTTTTTACACCCATGTTCTTACCCCCCCCCCCCCCCCCCCAGTCCCTATGTTTTTCTGTTCTCACCTCCCCTTCTTCCCTGTAGGCTGCCGCTGTAGCATGGCCGAGGTCCTCTTCCTCCTGTCAGTCCGGTTTTCTATCTTTATGGATCCCCAGTCTCCTATCAGATAGTGCCGGGCACTGCGCGGTACAGGAGATTCAGTTTCCTGTGTTCCCAGTGTGCACTTCCTGTCAGTCTGGCCAGGAACAGGAAACAAAATCTCCTGTACCACGCGCGGTACCCGGCCGGACTAACAGGACTCCAGGAGGAAGTAAGAGGAGCTCTGCCACGTTACAGCCTGGGAAGGGGAAGTTGGGGGCCCCAGGCCAGCTTGGGGTCCCAAGGAATTATTTGTTTTGCCTGTCCTGTAGTGACGGGCCTGCCCAGCAGTGGCGGCTGCTGCTGTATATTTTTTTTGGGGGGGGGGGGGGGGGGCGGCAAAAAAGACACTGTATGATCAGAAGATCAGTCATTTCCCCATGTCAGTCCACCCCCCCTACAGTTAAAACACACCCAGGGAACATACTTAACCCCTTGCCCGCCCCCTAGTGTTAACCCCTTCACTGCCAGTGGCATTTTTATAGTAATCAATGCATTTGTATAGCACTGATCGCTATAAAAATGCCAATGGTCCCAAAAATGTGTCAAAAGTGTCCGAAGTGGCCGCCATAATGTCGCAGTACAGATAAAAATCGCTGATCGCCGCCATTACTAGTAAAATAATATATTAATAAAAATGCCATAAAACTATAACGCTATAACTTTTGCGCAAACCAATCAATAAATGCTTATTGCGATTTTTTTTTTATGAAAAATATGTACATGAATACGTATCGGCCTAAACTGAGGAAAAATAATGTTTTTTTATATATTTTTGGGGGATATTTATTATAGCAAAAAGTAAAAAACATTCCATTTTTTTCAAAATGTACGCTCTATTTTTGTTTATAGCGCAAAAAATAAAAACCGCAGAGGTGATCAAATACCACCAAAAGAAAGCTCTATTTGTGGGGGAAAAAGGACGCCAATTTTGTTTGGGAGCCACGTCGCACGACCGCGCAATTGTCAGTTAAAGCGACGCAGTGCAGAATCGCAAAAATTGCTCTGGTCTTTGACCAGCAAAATGGTCCGGGGGTTAAGTGGTTAAAGTAACGCAAAAAAAAAAAAAATGCCTGGTCATGCAGGGGGGTAAATCTTCCGGAAGTCAAGTGGTTAACAGAAACAGAGCGAATAAAAAAAAATGATTGTTACGGTTTCCATAGAGTTTCAGCGGGTGTCATATTTGGTAGCTCTCATCAGCTCTGCATTAGGTTTGAGGCAGTGAGCTTCCTGTGCCGTCACTCGGCACCTCCGTACTACACATATATATATTATATATAATATATATATATAGTAGAGATCTTAGGAGTGCCGCTGGAGTATGACTGCATATCATTACTGGTGTGAGTGGAAGTCGTTTAGCTCGAGCAGAATCTTTTTGATGTACATTGGAAATGGGCTCATTACAGCCTCATTGGGAAATGCTTTTGAATCATCTTGTTAACATACATGCCGTATTTGTCGAGGTGAACGGAAATGAAATGATTTGACATTTCTTTTAGTTTGCTGAACAAGGCCAGGCCGCTATTTTGCACGCATAAACTATATTTTTTAGCTGATGAGACCTTTATCGTTGTTTAATCAGGTGTGGGGGCTCAATTTTCTAAATATTTTCACTAAATACATTGAAAAGGTTTCATGGCCGCTCTTCACGAGTTGATGTTTCTGCGTATAACGAGCTGAATGTCGTATACGTTGGATCTCAGGTATAAAGGCACCAATGCGGAAAGCTGTTTATGTCAATCCCCCCCCACTACCACAGCCAGATTAACTCCTTACCGCCCCAGCATTCCTTTAAATGCGGCAATCATGTGAACACTGTGATTGGCTGTCACAGTGGTCACATAATCAGGACCTGGTGTGTGATTGGCTGTCACAGTGGTCGCAATAATCAGGACCCGGTGTGTGATTTGCTGTCACAGTGGTCACATGATCAAGGACCCGGTGTGTGATTTGCTGTCACAGTGGTCACATAATCAGGACCCGGTGTGTGATTGACTGTCATAGTGGTCACATGATCAAGGACCCTGTGTGTGATTGGCTGTCACAGTGGTCACATAATCAGGACCCGGTGTGATTGGCTGTCATAGTGGTCACATGATCAAGGACCCAGTGTGTGATTTGCTGTCACAGTGGTCACATGATCAAGGACCCCTGTGTGTGATTGGCTGTCACAGTGGTCACATAATCAGGACCCGATGTGTGATTTGCTGTCACAGTGGTCACATGATCAAGGACCCTGTGTGTGATTGGCTGTCACAGTGGTCACATAATCAGGACCCGGTGTGTGATTGGCTGTCACAGTGGTCACATAATCAGGACCCGTTGTGATTGGCTGTCACAGTGGTCACATGATCAGGACCCGGTGTGTGATTGGCTGTCACAGTGGTCACATAATCAGGACCCGGTGTGTGATTGGATATCACAGTGGTCACATAATCAGGACCCAGTGTGTGATTGGATATTACAGTGGTCACATAATCAGGAACCGGTGTGTGATTGGCTGTCACAGTGGTCACATGATCAGGACCCGGTCCCTCTGGTTACCGATTGTTAGTCCAAACCGTGAACTGTCTTTGACAGCTTAGTCTCTGCGCTGGGAGCTGCCCTGCAATGCATACACTTGGAGTGTGGGCTTTAACTGCTTGTCGACCGTATAAATTACACATACAGCGGCAAGGCGGTTCTGCTGCGCAGGAACACGTACCTAGTATGTTATCCTACATTTCTGGGTTTGGGGCGCGCATGCGTTATCGCCATTGGCCCGCTCCCACTGTGATTATACACAACAAGAACTGATCGACGGGTACAATGGACTTGATGTCCATAGGTGTTCTGCCAAAATTGCCAACCCATCAAAATCTCCAAAGTTATAGCGTCTACAAACTATGGGATGTATATTTTTTTTTTACTAGTTATGGCAGCGATCAGCAACTTATAGCAGGACTGGGATATTGTGGCAGACAAATCGGACACTAACTGACACTTTTGACACTTTTTGGGGACCAATGACACTGATACAGTAAAAAAATATACACTATTACTGTACTAATGACACTGGCTGAGAAGGGGTTAACATCAGGGGTGATCAAAAGGTTAACTGTGTGCCTAGCTGGTGTTTTGTTACCATGGGGGAGGTGCTTGTACTAGAGGAAGGCATGAATCAGTGGCACTGCATTGTAGGAACATAGGAGCCATGCCTTCTGTATTGACAGAGCGGTGATCCGCCTTGTTTACATAGGCAGACTGTTGTTCTCCCTCTGTACCAAAGCATTGGCAGGTGCCGGTGTTCTGCCAAAACAGCCAATTCGCCAAAATCTCCAACCACTTCCGTAGACTCTCAGCCGCTGAATTTGACGAGTTGGCTTTTTTCTCACTGATGCTGGGCCCAGGGCATTTTCTAACCCCACTGGCCACAATTCGGCCCCCTAAAGTCTGAAGGACTGTAAAACTGGCTCTTTGTTTTGAAAGTTTGGAGACCCCCGGACCAGAGATTGTATTGTCAAGCCTTCACATGGGCCCGGATTCACAGACAGCGGCGCACATTCATGCCGCCATAGCGTATCTCCTGTACGCTACGCCGACGCAGCGCAGAGAGGCAAGCACTGAATTCACAAAGCCAATGCTGCCAAAACTGCACTGGGTTTCCTAGGCGTAAGCCGGCGTAGGTGGAAGTGGGCGTGAGCCATGCAAATGAGGCGTGACCCCATGCAAATGATGGGCCGAGCGCCAGACAGATACGTATAACGAACGGCGCATGCGCCGTCCCGTGGACACATGCCAGTGCGCATGCTCAGAATCATGTCGGAACTACTCCCTAAGATACGTCGGATCACTGCCTATGGCGTGAACGTAACCTACGCCTAGTCATATTCACGTCCAACGTAAACTACGTGAAATAAATTGGCTTGTGTTCCCTGGTGCAGCCCTTTGCATGTATGCTGCTGAGTTACACCTCCTTTATGTGGCATAACTTTACGACGGACGTATGACTTTACGCGCACTGCGTCGGGGGCGCACGTACGTTTGTGAATCGCCGTATCTCCCTCATTTGCATATTTGAATAGAAAATGAATGGGAGCGCCAAATGCGCCCAGCATAAATATGCGCCCACTCTACGACGGCGTAGGCAAGTTACGTCGGTGGGATGAAGCCTGTTTTTAGGCGTATCTTAGTATGTGGGTCCAGCGCACAGATACGACGGTGCATATTTGCACTTACGCGGCGTATCTGGAGATACGTCGGCGTAAGTGCTTTGTGAATCCGGGCCATGGACTGTAGGCTCTGGTCACATGAGTTTCCTTTTTCTTGGTAACTCAAGGAGAAGCCAGTAATGGGTGGAACTGAGAAGACATGGACTCGATCTACAGCTTTAGGAGCTGCTAGTCCCATCATGCCAAATGTCCCACAACAAGGCCATTTTCGGTCAATAGTGTGGCCTAGTCACCTCCCTAGACGAAAAGCCAAAGCTGTATTTAAAGGCTTAATCTTCAGGTTTGACTGGAATGTACCTTTAACTATCTCTTTTCCGTGATTTGGAAAGAAAATTAACAGTCAGCCAGCTGCAAGGTCAGACATTGTGACCAGTACTGAACAGATATTCAATAGAGCATACAATAACCGGAGTCCCCGGAGACGCATCATTCTTAGGAAATATTATGTGGATGATCTCACAATTACCTCCATCCAACCTCCAAGAGACTTCACACCATGACTCCGGGTCTTAACGGCTCTCATTTTATTTTTTTCTGATTAGAAATTACTCCGAGATAGAAACAGACGGGAGAGGTAATACACTTGTGAGAATACCCTCGGCTTACTCCGGTAATGAATTTTCCAAAGAAAAAAAAAATCAAATTTTCCCTTTTCTTCCGACCAACCTCCCGTTGTATTGGAAATGTCTTAGGAATGTATAAGCTAAATGGAAACATCCAACCAAGTTTTGTGTATATAATTTTGTATTAATAATCAGAGACCTTGGGCGGCATTTAAAAATTCAACTTTACGGCCTGAACGCACGTTTCTGTCAGTCAATCGTTTTTTTTTTCCGGTGGCGTCATACGTGTGTGTCGTAATTCCATTTATATCACTTCTCTTATTTCATTTTTTCATTATTATTTTTTTAATAAAGTGTATCTAATTTAAAAAAACAAAAAAATAAAAATATTGCAGTTGGATGTGGTGGCTGTAGGCTTTTTTTTCCTTTATTTTAAAGCGGAACTAAACATTTTCAGCCAAGGAAGCTGCCATCTTGGCCTCTGTTTGATCTTCAGCTGCCCATGTGATCATTTCAAAATCCTATCTGGCAGAGGAGGGGACCTGATTTTAATCTGCTGCAGTTTAGGAACACTTATACTGTGTTTTCCCGAAAGTAAGACCTACCCCGAAAATAAGACCTAGCTTTATTTTTCAGGAGGGCTGCAATATCCAATGCTTGCATTTAAAAAAAAATTCTAATGTATCAATGAATACACGTCTGCATTTGCGTCTTTTATATGAGTTCCATTTGAAATAATTACAGATAGTTTTATACATTTTATTTGTTTAGTCTTGGCCATAAAAAAATAAATTAAAATTAAAATGTACAAAAATATATATATATATATATATATATATATATATATATATATATATATATATATATATATATATATATATATATATATATATATACACAGTATATACACATTATAAATTATGCTGCTTGCATTTCAAAAAATTTCTAATGTATCAATGAATACACGGTCGCATTTCCATCTTTTATATGAGTTCCGCTTGAAATATATATATATTTTTAATCAGATCCTTTTTTTTATTTTTATAGGCAAACAACATTAAGACAATACAGACAAATAATGCTTGAAATAATTACAGATAGTTTTATACATTTATTTGTTTAGTCTTGTCCATAAAAAATGAAATATAAATAAAAATAAAATTGTACAAATATAAATAAATAAATAAATATGAATAAATAAATAAATAAATATATATAATAAATACACACTGTAAATATTGGTTCTCACACTGCTTGCATTTAAAAAAAAATCTAATGTATCAATGAATATAAAGATACATTAATTTAATAATTTGTGTCCTTTATATGATTAACTGCAGGTTTTATCGTTTTTTTTTTTTTTTTAGTCCTAACCATAAAAAAGAATATTAAAAAAAATATATATATATATATATACATTCCCTCTAAATACCTGGCCCCATCCAGTTCTCCGCTTACGCTTAGCTCCCAAGCTCCAGAAGGAGGACACACATACACCCATAGGTGGGATATGCGCCACATTATGGGAAACTCTGATTTAGCACAATATTTGGAGTGGAGCTGACGGAGAGATACAGGGAGATATAGTAGTCAAATAATAAGATTTTGACATTCAGAGATGCTTTTCATTAAGTGTCCTTCAGAGGACCAAATGAAAACGTGGAGTCATAATGTTTTTTTGTAATAAGAGCAATCGCTCTGCATAATTCTGCTATTTGTACTAAATGCAAACTTGCACTTTCTGAATCTGTTCAATCCTCAGCTTTGTCGGTAGTCGCCCCCCCCCCCCTCCCCCCCTCACGCTCTCTTCCTTTGTGGTCTTCTGTTGTCCAAAAAGCTATTATCCCCAACTTTATCAGAGCCTGGGAGCCAGCTCAGATTTTTAATGATCCCGGACCTGCCAAACTTAATTTGGAACTGACTATTAGCCAGCTTATCAATGAAGTGGAATCACCAATTTCCATCTAATGTAGCCTACCAACGCATAAGTATGTTAATGTAATTGCGAAGAAATAACTGCAAATGATATCGTGAGTCTTGGAGTCATTTACATCTTGTCTCAATCTGTAATCTTGATTGTGTCGTTTGGCCTGAACCTGTTTTTTGATTTGGTTCATTCTAGTATTTCCATGGATTAAGGGAATTTATATATGGGTGCTGTTGGCTGGAGCATTGCCTAGGGCGGCAGGGGGGCAAAACTTTTTTTAGTTTTGTTTTGGATGGAGTTCTGAGGGTTAGATAATAGCTGCTATTTTATTTATATTTTTTATTTTTACATTGTCTTTTTTTATGTTTAGACCAACTTTCTTGCTATAACAAGGGGTGAACAACATCCTTTGTGATAGCATGGGCGTTGACAGGTACTATTTACTGAGAGATCTTGAGGATATTAGGCCACAGATCTCTCCTTTGCTCTCAAAAACATCTGATCAAACTAAAATCGGTTTGATTCGAAGCTTTCACAGGCTGGTAATGACCTGTTTATATTAAACTGAAACCAGAAGTGATAAAATCCGGTTTCCTAGACCACTGGTCTTCAAACTGCGACCCGGGGGGCCAGATACGGCTCTTACCTTCCCCCTATCCGGCTCTTGGACATTAACAATGGGATACCATTCCTTCCACTGATGGGGCACTATTCCTTCCCCTAAAACTAACAATTATTCTTTCCAACAACGCCAATAACGGGGTATTATTTCTTCCCCAAATACCAACAATAGGGCACTATTCTTTCCAAGAACACCAATAACGGGGCATTATTTCTTCCCTAAATACCAACGATAGGGCAATAATCCTCCAACTAATACCTATGATGGGCCATTATTCCACATCCCAATACATGGGACTATTTCTCAGACTCACATCAACAATAGAGCACCATTCCTCCCACTGACACCAATGATGGGGCGTTATTTCTTCCCTTGATACCAACAATTTGCACTATTCCTCCCATGAATATCAATGATGAAGCATTTTATACTCCTATTAACGCCAAAGCATTTTCTACTCCCAATGGCCACAGTGCGGCCCCCAGAGAGTCTAAAGGACAGTAAACTGGCCCTTTGTTTAGAAGGATTGGAGACCCCTGTCCTAGACTATAGAGATGATCTGGGACATTCCGCCTCCAGTGGAACCGCCAACTCCAGTCCTGGGCTCCCCAGTGGGACAGAGGAGCCAAGGAAGGCATAGGAAGGGGGGAAAAAGTCCACCGCCAGCTGAAAAAAGAGATACCGGGATGATGCTGCAGCTGCAGGCATCATCTTAATATAACCCCTTGAACCAGACAACGTATGGGTACAATGCTGAGGCTAAAGTGAATTAACAAAGGGGAGGACCCTTACCAAAACTCATTGTCCTTTCCTCATACCCTTGGCAAAATGGTCTCTCTCTATACATACCTAGATAAAGACATTGGCTTAATTCATGACATTACACTACCTTAAATTACCAATCCCCTCGTCTCTTTGTAAGCCTATCCGGCAAAGCAATATCGCAGCACCGTTTTGGCGCTGGCGCAGGCCTTGGACTTCAAGAACTTTAATTTCCGCAGCCTCCTAAGGTGTAAATCCATTTTTGTCACATTCTGTTGCTCCAACCCCTTTAATTTAAACGTCAGGCTCTGCCAATTTACTGTTAGCGAATCAGACGCACCCAATCCAGATCTGGAATTAATGGGCTGAATCATGCCTGAAAGCAGAAGATATGACTTATGTGGATGTCACCCACTGGCTTTTTATGGAAATTATTAATAAATCAGTAATTCCATCTGCAAAGATGTTGTTGTGTTTATAAATATTTAATTTACCTTCAGGTGTCCAAGCGTTCCGTTTCTCTCTCTCTCTCCTCAAAGCTTGATGACTTTGCTTTGCACTCAGCAGAACAGAGAGAGTGTGTGAAGTTCCTGGTGTAATACCATACAGCTCGTCTCCGGGTGGGGAGATCTGGTGTGTGTGTGCCGCTCATTTGGGTCTTGTGAGGTCTACGGTTGTGTAAAGGCTTGATGTAGTGCAGTGTCACATTCAGGGCCCATTCACATTTCTGTGTTAAGGCAATTCACGCTAAAATGCACACATTAACGTATGTTACTACAACGCACGGCGATACACCTACTCTATGTGCAGAGTGTTGCTTTGCCATTCATTGTGTCTGACACCCCAATGCATTGTACAGTAGAGCGCCATACACAAAGCACCGCGTTGTGGAGCGCCGCCTTTTTAAAAAAGGTCATGTATGTTTATCATCTGCTGCAATGCGTTGGCAGAGCATTTATACAACGTCATAATGCATGGTAATCTGTATGCATTCATACAATGTGAAAGAACAGTTAAGTGTGAATGGGCCCTCAAAGGAATGCTGGACCTGCAATGGTACAAAAAGAGCTTGTTCACTATCAGGCCTCGTACACACGACCGAGTTTCTCGGCAAAAACCAGCAAGAAACTTGCTGGGAGATATTTTTTTGCCAAGGAAACCGGTCGTGTGTACATTTTCGTCGAGGAAACTGTCGAGAAACTCGACGAGCCAAAAAGAGAGCAAGTTCTCTATTTCCTTGACGGGAATGGAGAAACTTGCCTTGTCGAGTTTCTCGACAGCCTAACAAGGAACTCTACCAGGAAAACGATGTGTTTCGCCCGTCGAGTTCCTCGGTCGTGTGTACGAGGCTTCAGACTTCCATCCTGCTGTCTATGGTGGTGCAATCTGGTGGTGGAAGAAGCTTGAGGTGATTGTAGCCATATTAGTGAACTTGCAACAGAATTACAGAATGTGTATCAGTACTTCTTGGACCTTAAAGAAGGGGGTACACCCCGAAAGCTTGTCCTGAATTTTTTTTATGATAAAGCAAATAAAAAGGTATCATGGTGGACAGTACTCAATTGTTTCTGTGGTGGAAGATGGAAGGTCAAGCAGGGCCGTACACCTCTCCTCCATACATAACATACAACATGACCATTGGTAAAATCCTTAAGTGCAGCAGAACTGATAAGGTGCCCACACCTTTGCATATACCTGTAGTTTGTGGAATTATAGGGAAATTGGTACATTTGTTTTTCTTTTTCAATGCCAAATATTTATTAGTATAACCTAACACGAGGTCCCATCCTCTCACCCTTCCCCCCTCCCTTCCTTCCTTCCGTCCTCCCCTCTTCCTACCTCCTTTTTTCCTCCCTCCCTTCCTTCCTTCCTTCCTTCCTTCCTCCCTCCCTCATTTCCTTCTTCCCTTCCTTCCTTCCTCCCTCCCTTCCTTTCTTCTTTTCGAGGCAAATTATTAATTAGTATTACCCAACATGAGGTCCCATCCTTCCTCCCTCCCACCCTTCCTCCCTCCCTTCCTTCCTTCATTCCTCCCCTTTTCCTTCCTTCCTCCCCTATTTCTTCCTCCCTCTTTTCCTTCCTCCCTTTCGTCCTCCCCTCTTCCTTCCTTCCTCCCTCTTTTCCTTTTCCCTTCCTTTATTCCTCCCCTCTTCCTTCCTCCCTATTTTCTTTCCTCCCTCCCTTCCTTTCTTCTTTTCAAGGCAAAAAATGTATTAGTATTACCCAACATGAGGTCCCATCCTCCTTCCCTCCCACCCTTCCTCCCTTCTTTCATTCCTCCCCTATTCCTTCCTCCCCTTTTTCCTTCCTCCCTTCCTTCCCCCCTCTTTTTTCTTCCTCTTTCCCTTCTTCCCTTCGTTCCTCCCTCTTTTCCTTCCTCCCTTACTTCCTTTCTTTTTTTCTAAGGCAAAATATTTATTAGTTTTACCCAACATGAGGTCCCACCCTTCTTCCCTCCCTTCATTCATTCCTCCCCTCTTTTTTCCTCCCTCGTTTCCTTGCTCCCTTCCTTCCTTCAGCCTTCCTTCCTTCCTCCCCACTTCCTTCCTCCCTCTTTTCTTTCCTCCCTTTTCTTCATTCCACCCCTCTACCTTCCTTCCTCCCTCTTCCTTCTTTCCTTCCTTTCTTCATTACCTCCCCTTTTCCTTCCTCCCTCTTTTCCTTCTTCCCTCCCTTCCTTCCTTCTGCCTTTCTTCCTTCATCGGCCAAGGAAATTTTGATGTGATTTTATCGGTGCCTAACAATAAACAAGAAAATAGTTGATAATATAAAACTTTTTTGAATTTTATTGGTACATCATTAAAATCCAAGTGTTAAAATATAACAACTGTACTTTTCATGGTCAAAAGAGTGGTAGCATATTACATATTCCCAACATATTTCACCATTCAAGGCTTCTTCAGGGGAACAGCTGATGCTCTGCATACTACATCAAAAAACAAAATATTCAATCAACAATATGGATATACATAAATATATTCATGGTACAGAATAAAATGCAAAAAAGTTTTAAATTATCAACTATGTTCTTGTTTATTTTTTGGCACCGATAAAATCCCATCAAACTTTCCTTGTTCGATGAATATATTCCAGGGATGTAGTGCTTGTTAACCATGTCATCCAACCACAGTAATACTGAAAAAAAAAAAAACATTTCTTCCTTCCGTCTTTCCTCCCTCCTTCCCTCCCTTTCTCCCTTCCTTCCAAGCTCCATCCCTCCCTTTCTTCCTTCCTTCGAGCTCCATCCCACCCTTCCTTCCTTCCTTCTTTCTGAGCTCCATCCCTCCCTTTCTTTCTTCCTTCCTTCTGAACTCCATCCCTCCCTTTCTTCCTTCCTTCGGAGCTCCATCCCTCCTTCCTTCCTTCCTTCCGAGCTCCATCCCACCCTTTCTTTCTTCCTTCCTTCCGAGCTCCATCCCTCCCTTTCTTCCTTCCTTCAAGCTCCATCCCTCCCTTCCTTTCTTCCTTCCTTCAGAGCTCCATCCCTCCTTCCTTCCTTCCTTCCTTCCTTCCTTCCTTCCTTCCGAACTCCATCCCTCCCTTTCTTCTTTCCTTCCGAGCTCCATCCCTCCCTTTCTTTCTTCCTTCCGAGCTCCATCCCTCCCTTTCTTTCTTCGTTCCTTCCGAGCTCCATCCCTCCCTTTCTTCCTTCCTTCCGAGCGCCATCCCTCTCTTTCTTCCTTCCTATCGTGCTCCATCCCTCCCTTTTTTATTTCCTTCCTTCCTTTCCTCCCTCCCTCCCCTCCTCTCCACTTGTTCTCCATACTTCTCTTTGGTCCTTCTCTTATTCTCTCACTCTCTTTCTCCTTTAGCTTTCTTTTTGATCTCTTTTTTTCCATATGAAATTAACAAAGCATTGCGATGTCATGTACATAAACAGGATGTTTACAGTGTAACAACAAACAAAGCACTTTATTGTCATGACTACGGTATACCATGTTTCAAATAAAGTTTACAAGGAAAATCATCTGCTCTTCATTGTCATTCATTCATAGATAAATGTCAAGGTTCTGGAGTCTGCAATGTAGAAGGTGGCGGGTTTATATGAGATGAAAATACCCTTAAACAATAATATAGATATTATGAGTCACAGAATGGATGTATACAACAGTATAGATATTAAATCACAGAACCGATGTTCAAGATTTAATAATATTTAGATAACAACCAAAAAAAGTGTGGGGGGGGGGGGGGGGGGAGGGGGAAGGGGGTGTCCTCGTTCTCTCATACCAGGTCAATGTAGGGCCATCTATTGGGCAGTAAGTGAGTGTAGGGTTTCTTTCTTTTTTTCCCCCCTCTTGTTCTCTTTTTTACTATCTTTCTTTCTTTCTGTTTTTACTTCCTTGCACTCTCTTTCACTCTTTCGCTTTTCCTCTCTCTTTCTTTTTTTATGTTTTTTTCCATTCCCCCCCCCCCCTCTCTCTCTCTCTCTCTCTCTCTAATTTGTTCATCCCTTTCTTTTTTTTCTCTCTCTCTATTTTCTCTTTCTATCTATTATTTTTTCCTCTTTCTGTTTTTTTCTTGATCTTCCTTTTTTTCCCCTTTCATTCTTCCTTTCTCTCTCCTTCTCTCTGCCTCTCTCTCCTTTCCCTCTTCTCTCCCCTTTCTCTGCCTATCTCCCTTTTTTCTCTCTCCCTCTCATCTCCCCCTCTCCTCTCTCTCTCTCAGCTCCCTCTCTCATCTGTCTCCCTCTCCTCTCTCCCTCTCACTTTTCTACCTCTCCCTCTCCCTCCCCCTCTCTCTCCCTCTCTCTCCTCATCTCCTCTCTCCGCCTCTCCCTCCCTCTCTCTCTCTCTTCCCCTCCCCCTCTCTGCCTCTCTCTTTCTCTCCACCTCTCCCCCTCGCTCTCCTCATCTCCTCTCTCTCTTTCTCCGCCTCTCCCTCCCCCTCTCTCTTCTCATCTCCTCTCTCGCTCTCCCCCTCTCTCCTCCTCCCCCTCTCTGCCTCTCTCTCCTCACCCCCCCTCTCTCTCTCCCTCTCTCTGCCTCTCTCTCCTAATCTCCTCTCTCTCTCTCTCCCCCCTCTCTCTTCCTTCCCTGTCTTCCCCTCCCTTCCCCCCATCTCCCTGCCTCCCCTCCTTCCTTTTTCTCTTTCTATCCCCCTTCTGCTCTTTCTCCCTATTGACAGTAGTTATTAACTAATCTATTAATTTTTCATAATTATCACACAGAATTTTCACTTTTCAGCAATTTTTAGAGGTAAACTTGGCTCGGTCTTTAACTACTTTACTGGATCATTGGCTATGCACTTGAATGGCACAGCGAACATAAGAAAAACATTAAGGCTCACTAGATTGTCAAAATATATATCACTGACAAACACACAGACATGTCTGCCAAACAGGAGGCAGAAGGTCTAACTCAGCATAATCCAAGTCAATGAGCCGAGGCAAGCCATGCCCGGACTCCTGACTCTGACTTGTAAGAGCTGTGCTCTTTTCGGGGCGCCGTCTGGCTCTACCTCTTCCAATTCAAGGTTAATGTTTGCAGCAATAAAAGTGCTGTGAGCGAAAGATAATGTGCAGCCCAATGTACGCAAGGCCTCCTTAATATATAGGAGAGCTCAATAACACACGTATGGGCCACCAATACCACTGGG
Organism: Rana temporaria; assembly: GCF_905171775.1. Classification (NCBI taxonomy): domain Eukaryota; kingdom Metazoa; phylum Chordata; class Amphibia; order Anura; family Ranidae; genus Rana; species Rana temporaria. The sequence goes on along the minus strand of NC_053498.1, from coordinate 146,020,260 downwards.
CATTGGGGTTAATACAAATAAATCTGTATTAAGGTGGAACCCCACCCTTATTCAACAATAAACGCCTGATTGGGGTTCTAATCTTTTACTACTCTAATTAAGAAAAGCATTTTTTATTTCTGAGTTCTTCTCATTTCCTTTGTGGTAGAACATCAGCAGGACAGGAAGTGAGAATAGATCGCTCCAAACGAGCTCCAGATAGCAGTAGAACCTTCCCCATACTATCCAAAACTAAGAATTGTTTGTTTTCTGGCTTAACATAGACTTTAAGCTATAAATCAAAATGATCCATGGTAGCCCAACATGGCCATTGCCATATTTTTTTAGTTCAGGTGGCCTTTAAAGCAAACTTGTGCTTGCAGACTTTCATCGGGAGGTGCCAGTTTTCTACTTACATTGGCCATACACCGCTCACAATTTTGCCAGATCAGAAGAGACCAGGGCCATCTTTAAGGCAGGGCAAAAGGGGAAGCTGCCCTGGGCACTATGATTGCTGTGGGCCCAAAGCAGCTGCCTCATACTTGCCAAATATCCCAGTTTAAATTACTGTAATGGTCACCACCGTTTACGATATTCCCATTCCATCGCCCACGTCAGCTTATCTGACACTCCAACCATCCAACAGACACGATCCATATGGATATTCCCAGAATAAAAGAGACAGGCTCCGTTCTCTGAGTCAAAATGTATGAACCCTTTAATGGTTAGCTCTCAGGTTTATATACAGTTACAAGGCATCTTTCAGTAATCACAGGAGCAATCAAACTCTCCACCCCCAACATCACTCAATGGGCTTCAATCACATTCTTTTAGATAATTACATAGAGGAGTTAATTATCCCCCAGACGTTACGTCTCCGACAATAAGGGATTCACCTGCATAATACACATTTCTATGTCAGACGTTTTGGCACCGATCTGATATAATTACTACGGTTGACAAGTACATTCCACACATAAAACAGTATTAGCATACATAATGAGAGATCCAGGAGCCAGGCTGTCTACCAAGCTCAAATCCACCTCACCCCAGTACAGCCTCAATTAGCATCTCAACAGCCTATGTTACACAGAGGAACGAGTCACTATTGACCGGTAGGGTCAGAATAAGCCAACAACTTGTAATTAGTTATTTGCAGACATTAAGGAATATATTGTGGATTACTGTCCATGCTAAAACAATCCAACATATGTCCCTTATTTCCTGGCTCAATCTGTGCCCAAAAGTGACTCCTGTTACAATTACCTAGGCCCAGATTCACAAAAGAGATACGACGGCGTATCTCCTGATACGCCGTGGTATCTCTGTTTTAGGGTCTTCCTAACTATGCGACTGATTCATAGAATCAGTTTCGCATAGATATCCCTAAGATCCGACAGGTGTAATTGAATTACACTGTCGGATCTTAGGATGAAATACCTCGGCCGCCGCTGGGGGGAGTTTGCGTCGTAAACCAGCGTCGGGTATGCAAATTAGTAGTTACGGCGATCCACGTTTTTTGCGTTCGCTACGTCGCTGCTAGTCTAGTTTCCCGTCGCAAAGTTAGTCGTCGTTTTTGCTGCACTAACTTTACACAGCCCACGTATGTGCTGTATAAAGTATGAGCGTCGTTCCTGCGTCGAAATTTGACATTTTTTTGTTCTTGCGTAAGACATCCGGGAATACGAAAGTACGCCACGCACGTCGCCGTTCGAAAAAATGACGTCACTTCGCGCAAAGGGGGAATTTCAAAACGGAGCATGCGCAGTAGGTCCGGCGCGGGAGCGCACTTAATTTAAATGGCACACGCCCCTTTGAATTACGCGGGCTTACGCCGGAGGCCGCCAGCGTAAGTATTCATGCAAGTGCTTTGAGAAACAGGCACTTGCGATGAAAACTTGCGGCGGTGTAACGTATCTACTATATGTTACGCCGCCGCGATTCTATGTGAATCTGGGCCCTAGTCCCTTGAAGTTTTAGTCCGGTGCTGTGTCCCGATATCTCAGTGTGAAGTCCTGGTACAATTTGAGACCAACTGAATTTTCCACTGGCCACCATCTGGCCCAATTATGTTGTGAAGGACAGAAAACTGGCCCCTTGTTTAGAAAGTTTGGAATGACATCATTGCTCTGTAGATATTTTATAGGTGGGACACCACACTGTAAATACTTTATAACACAGGGCAGTGACATCACAAATCGTTTTGCATTGGTGACATCACTTGGTGTCCTTATTGTGATAACCTCCTTGATTATTATTTTTTGCAAAGTATATTCCAGTTAACAATGTTGCCTGTATACTTTATTATTGTAACTTTGCCTTCTTCTTCTATTTTTTTTTCCAGGAAATTGCAGCTTACTTGATAACATTCGAAAAACACGAAGAATGGCTGACGACCTCCCCCAAAACAAGGTAGGAAAGATCTTTCCAGAGCGTTCCCGGTGTAATTACCATTGATCCTTTTGCCGATTATTCGTTGTCCGGCCGTGGAAAGACCTGATTGCAGGTGGCATGGATTAAATGCGTTTAAAGTTTCACATTTTCTGGTGGAAAGAGAAATTTGACTTCATTTAGGAAAAGGAGCAACGGATGTTGAAGACAAAGTGGCTACTAAGGAATTAATATTAAGGGGGAATTGACATAGAAAATGGAGATCAGACAAGATTTTGTGGATTTTACCAAAAATATGATATTTAAGAAAAACAAAACATGTCGTAATAAATGTGACACAGGTAGAGCTTTTTACCTTGGAATGATGCTTGTACTTTATGGCAGAAAAAGTTCTACATCAGTTTTTGGTGCTTTGAAAGCTTTTTTAAGCATAATTATTTTAGTAGCTTCTATCAGGGCCGCCATCAGGAATTATGGGGCCCCTTACACAGCTTCAGGCATGGGCCCCCTGGAGCAGAGATCCGGGGGGGTGGAGGGGGGCTGTCGCGAATTGAGAAGCGGAGGGTGCCGCCGCTAATTGAGGAAATTGAGAAGCTGGGGGGGGGGGGGCGTGAATTGGGAAGCGGGGGGGGGGGGGGGGGTTGTCCCTGGGAACCTCTGGGCCCCTTACAAAAAAAATGATATATAAAAAAAAAGGGGACCTCTGGGACCTTTATTAAAAACAAAAAAATATTTATATAAGTCCGGCCGGTCGTATCTATGCGCCTGATTCATAGAATCAGTTACGCATAGATTTCTATTAGATCCGAGCGACGTAAGTCTCTTACGCCGTTGGATCGTAACTGCATTTTTCCGCTGACCGCTAGGGGCGCGTATGCTGATTTACGCGTCGAAATATGTAAATCAGCAAGATACGTGAATTCACGAACGTACGCCCGGCCGACGCAGTACATTTACGCCGTTTACGTTAGGCTTTTCCCGGCGTATAGTTACCCCTGCTATATGGTGGCGTAAGTGCGGCGTACCAATGTTAAGTATGGCCGTCGTACCCGCGTCGAATTTTTAATTTTTTACGTTGTTTGCGTAATTCGTCCGTGAATGGGGCTGGACGTCATGTACGTTCACGTCGAAACCAATGACGTCCTTGCGGCGTACTTTGGAGCAATGCACACTGGGAAATTCCAAGGACGGCGCATGCGCCGTTCGGGAAAAACTTCAAATCACGTCGGGTCAAGACTAATTTACATAACACACGCCCACCTCTTCACTATTTGAATTAGGCGGGCTTACGCCGGCCTATTTACGCTACGCCGCCGCAACTTCCTTTTAAGAATACGGCCCTTGCCTGTAAAAGTTGTGGAGGCGTAACGTAAATAGGATACGTTGTGCCCGCACAAAGAAACACCGATCTACGTGAATCTACCCCAAAATGTTTTTTTTTTTTTTAAAAAGGGGGGGTTGCCATCCGGGCCCCTTACAAAAAAAAGTGTGTTTGCCATCCAGGCCCCTGGGGACCTCTGGGCCCCTTACAGGTGTACTGCCTGTAACCCCCTGACGGCGGCTCTGGCTTCTATTCACAAATTAATTATTTTTCTTCTGGTCCTCATTTTTGGTGTGCAGTGAAATGGAACATTAAATTGTTGAAAGATTTATAATCTCAGAAAATGTAGTTTTATTTCCTTTTCCTGTTCTCCTTAATAGACACCTCATTAAATATTAAAGGAGTTCATTTGTAGTGAAGAGTGAATGCAGGGCCAGGACAAGGGGTGGGTAGGAGGGGCAGGAGGGGCGGCTGCCCTGGGCATTGTGGTATTATGTGAGGTGGGGGGAAGGGGTGCCACAAAGAGATTGGGGTAGGGGATTTGTGTTGGAAGGGGGGATTTGGGGGAGGGGGTGCTAACAGTGGTGAGTTAGGGGATTTGTGTTGGGAGGGGGGTGGGGGAAATAAAATTTGTGCTAGGAGGGGGGATTTTGGGGGAATTTGTGCTGGAAGGGGGAATCTGAAGTGTTTGGGGGATATGTACTTTATTTTTCTTCTGGTCCTCATTTTTGCCCTCTTTGGTGTGCGATTTTCACGTGAAATTTAACAATAAATAAAAGATTTATAATCTCAGAAAATGTAGTTTTATTTCCTTTTCCTGTTCTCTTTAATAGACACCTCATTAAATATTACAGGGGTTCATTTATAGTGAAAAGTGAATGCAGGGCCGGGACACGGGGTGGGTAGGAGGGTCAGGAGGGGTGGTTGCCCTGCGCACTGTGGTATTATGTGAGGTGGGGTGGGTGCCACAAAGAGATTGGGGGAGGGTATTTGTGTTGGAAGGGGGGGGGGTTTGGGGGAGGGGGTGCAAAAGGTGTTTTTTTAGGGGTATTTGTGTTGGGAGGGGGAAGAAAATGTGTGCAAGGAGGGGGGGATTTTGGGGGGAATTTGTGCTGGAAGGGGGAATTTCAAGTGGGAAGGAGAAGATGTGTACTAGGAGGGTAAGTTTTTGGGGAAGGAGATTTTTTTGGATAGATTCATGCAATTTAATAGTTAGGCATACCCCACTTTTAAGTACACAAGGGGGTTTATTTAGTAAAGCTGGAAAGTGCAAAATCAGGCTCACTTCTGCATAGTAACCAACGAGCTTCCAGGTTTTATTACCAAAGCTTAATTGAGCAAACTGGGATTAGAAGCTCATTAGTTTCTATGCAGAAGTGAGCCTGATTTTGCACTTTCCGGCTTTAGTAAATAAACCCCCATTGTGTACTTCAAAGTGGGGTATGCCTAACTATTCAATTGCATGAATCTATCTACTATGCATATAGGGGGGTGGTGAGGATAGAGGGGGATAGCGGAGGACCCCCCAAAATTATTTTTTTAAAAGCCAGCAGCTACAAATACTGCAGCTGTTGACTTTAAAAAAATGAACACTTACCTGTCCAGCGTGCCCGCGAAGTCGGCAGATGAGGACAAGCAATCGCTTGTGGTGGGAGGAGACTGCGAGCCGAGGAGATTGTGGTGGGAGGAGACTGCGAGCCGAGGAGATTGTGGTGGGAAGGGACTACAAGCCGAGGAGATTGTGGTGGGAGGGGACTACAAGCCGAGGAGATTGTGGTGGGAGGAGACTGCGAGCCGAGGAGATTGTGGTGGGAGGAGACTACAAGCCGAGGAGATTGTGGTGGGAGGAGACTGCGAGCCGAGGAGATTGTGGTGGGAAGGGACTACAAGCCGAGGAGATTGTGGTGGGAAGGGACTACAAGCCGAGGAGATTGTGGTGGGAAGGGACTACAAGCCGAGGAGATTGTGGTGGGAAGGGACTACAAGCCGAGGAGATTGTGGTGGGAGGGGACTACAAGTCGAGGAGATTGTGGTGGGAGGGGACTACAAGCCGAGGAGATTGTGGTGGGAGGGGACTACAAGCCGAGGAGATTGTGGTGGGAGGGGACTACAAGCCGAGGAGATTGTGGTGGGAGGAGACTACAAGCCGAGGAGATTGTGGTGGGAGGAGACTGCGAGCCGAGGAGATTGTGGTGGGAAGGGACTACAAGCCGAGGAGATTGTGGTGGGAAGGGACTACAAGCCGAGGAGATTGTGGTGGGAAGGGACTACAAGCCGAGGAGATTGTGGTGGGAAGGGACTACAAGCCGAGGAGATTGTGGTGGGAGGGGACTACAAGTCGAGGAGATTGTGGTGGGAGGGGACTACAAGCCGAGGAGATTGTGGTGGGAAGGGACTACAAGTCGAGGAGATTGTGGTGGGAGGGGACTACAAGCCGAGGAGATTGTGGTGGGAAGGGACTACAAGCCGAGGAGATTGTGGTGGGAGGGGACTACAAGCCGAGGAGATTGTGGTGGGAGGGGACTACAAGCCGAAAAGATTATGGTTGGAGGGAACTACAAGCCGAGGAGTTTGGGGTGGGAGGAGACTACGAGCCAGACGAGCAATCCCCTGCGGGGAGACGCCTTGCTCGGTGAGGGAATCAGGAAGTGAAGCCTTGCGACTTCAATGCCCGGTTCCCTACTGCACATATGCGAGTGCGCCGCGCGCCGTCACTGGTCCCTGCTCTCACCTGGGAACACTGTGTTTCCCAGAAGACAGCAGGGGGGGGGGGTTGATGCGAAGGGGCGTGACTCAATATCAATGTCAATATCCGGAAGTGGTGCAAATACCAGTTTTATACAGGTATCTGTACCAACTCCCCCCTGAAAGGTGGAAGTTTTTTCTTTGTCTGAATCTCTCACTTCCTTTTCCTTCTCAGTAAGCTTGCCCCCATCATCCGAGCCATTCTGCGTGCTCGCCCCCATCCCTTGGAACTACATCCCTGCGGGGAGACACTGTGGACTACATCCCTGCGGGGAGACGCTGTGGACTACATCTTTGCGGGGAGATGCTGTGAACACAGCATCTCCCCGCCGGGATGTAGTCCCACGGGAGGGGGCGAGCACGCTGACTAACCCCCAGCCAGAACGGCTCGGATGATGGTGGAAAGCTTACTGAGGAGGAACAGGAAGTGAGAAATCCAGACAAAGAAAAAAATTTTTAGAAGGGAAATCGAAGGAAAAGGTAAGTGACCAACAGTGCACAAGCTTAAAGGAACCTATTTATAAAATAAAAAAATTATCTTTACAACCCCTTTAAAAGTGTTTCAGATTTTCGAATCTTCTGGTTTTCGTGTTTACGAATATTGAATTTCCGAATTTCGAATGTCCGAATTTTTTAATTTACGAATATTCGGAAAAGTTTGTTAAACGTGTTTTCATTAATTCGGATGTTTGTCTAAACAATTTGTCGAAATGTATTAAAAAACGAATTCGGAAACAAAACGAATTGTCTAGTAAAAAGTATGAAGAGAACGACATGGGATGGGGAAGGTAAGTATTAGTGGAATTGGGGGTGGGATATCAAGAGAACCAATCACTTTGCCCAGTTACTTTAAATGCTCCTACAATAAAAGCTCACAACCCCAATCGCGTTCTGCGATCCACCAATCAAAATCTATTCCAGATACCCAAAGCCAGATACAAGTCCAAAGGAGAACGAAGATTTGCAGTCCAGGGACCTCGCCTGTGGAACGATCTACCAACCACCATTCGATTGGAGGTGAACCACTTGGCCTTCAGGAGAGGGGTTAACCACTTAAGGACCGGACCAATATGCTGCTAAATGACCCAAGGGGGTTTTTACAATTCGGCACTGCATCGCTTTAACAGACAATTGCGCGGTCGTGCGACGTGGCTCCCAAACAAAATTGGCGACCTTTTTTTCCCCACAAATAGAGCTTTCTTTTGATGGTACTTGATCACCTCTGCGTTTTTTATTTTTTGCGCTATAAACAAAAATAGAGCGACAATTTTGAAAAAAAATGCAATATTTTTTACTTTTTGCTATAATAAATTTCCCCCAAAAACATATATATAAAAAAAAATGTTTTCCTCAGTTTAGGCCGATACGTATTCTTCTACCTATTTTTGGTAAAAAAAAATCGCAATAAGCGTTTATCGATTGGTTTGCGCAAAATTTATAGCGTTTACAAAATAGGGGATAGTTTTATTTTTTGGGTGACTGCGACATTATGGCGGACACTTCGGACAATTTTGACACATTTTTGGGACCATTGTCATTTTCACAGCAAAAAATGCATTTAAATTGCATTGTTTATTGTGAAAATGACAGTTGCAGTTTGGGAGTTAACCACAAGGGGGCGCTGTAGGAGTTAGGGTTCACCTAGTGTGTGTTTACAACTGTAGGGGGGTGTGGCTGTAGGAATGACGTCATCGATCGAGTCTCCCTATAAAAGGGATCACTCGATCGATGCAGCCGCCACAGTGAAGCACGGGGAAGCCGTGTTTACATACAGCTCTCCCCGTTCTTCAGCTCCGGGGAGCGATCGCGAGGGGGCGGCTAGAAACGAATAGCCGCGCCCTCGTCCCGGATCGCTCCCCGTGGGTTTACGACCGCCGCATGTAGCGGGGGGGGTCCCGATCGAACCCCCGACCCACGTCTAGGCAGGGACGTACAGGTACGCCAATGTGCCTGTACGTGCCATTCTGCCGACGTACATATACATGCGGCGGTCCGGAAGTGGTTAAAACCCATCTCTTCTGAGGGCGGAGCGGCTTTACGCATGGAATCGATTCAGCGCCCAGAGGCGATTCAGTTCGCATGTGTTGCGCTATATAAGTTTTTCACTCACTCACTCAATAAAATGATAATATAATCAGTGCTGTACTTTCATTGCAACGATGACCCTGAGCAGATACAGTCTATAAAAGTGTTCTATTTTCCTGAACTTATATCTTATTATTTTCTCAGTTATAAGAAGCTCAGAGTGTCCCATGCTGGGAGTGAAAACAAGAACGTCTATGACAATTCCCCCTTTGAGCTTTCCCTTTGGACCTTTCTAACGGCTTTGGGTGTTAATTGGGATTTGCTGTGTTTTCGGTGCATGTGGTAGTTGATGTGAGTTTCCTGGATGTGTCTCGCCGTTGGCGTTTGATTCTGATCCGCTGTGTGATTTCGTAGCGGCAAAGTTCCTTTTCTCATCAACCTTAGCTGGTCAGGAAAACGATAATTAAAGGAAAAAAATGTTTCCAGACAAAAGCGACAGTTTCGGATCTGGGTATTTGCCATTGGGATTCATTCTACAATGACGTCCCTAATGCAAAATGACCGGCTGATTTTTCTCCTTAACCACTTAAGGACCGGACCAATATGCTGCTAAATGACCCAAGGGTTTTTTTACAATTCGGCACTGCGTCGCTTTAACAGACAATTGCGCGGTCGTGCGACGTGGCTACCAAACAAAATTGACGTTCTTTTTTCCCCACAAATAGAGCTTTCTTTTGGTGGTATTTGATCACCTCTGCGGTTTTTATTTTTTGCGCTATAAACAAAAATAGAGCGACAATTTTGAAAAAAATGCAATATTTTTTACTTTTTGCTGTAATAAATATCCCCCAAAAACATATATAAATTTTTTTTCCCCTCAGTTTAGGCCGATACGTATTCTTCTACCTATTTTTGGTATAAAAAAATTACAATAAGCGTTTATCGATTGGTTTGCGCAAAATTTATAGCGTTTACAAAATAGGGGATAGTTTTATTATTTTTTTTACTACTAATGGCGGCGATCAGCGATTTTTTTCGTGACTGCGTAATTATGGCGGACACTTCGGACAATTTTGACACAATTTTGGGACCATTGTCATTTTCACAGCAAAAAATGCATTTAAATTGCATTGTTTATTGTGAAAATGACAGTTGCAGTTTGGGAGTTAACCACAGGGGGCGCTGTAGGAGTTAGGGTTCACCTAGTGTGTGTTTACAGCTGTAGGGGGGTGTGACTGTAGGTCTGACGTCATCGATCGAGTCTCCCTATAAAAGGGATGACTCGATCGATGCAGCCGCCACAGTGAAGCACGGGGAAGCCGTGTTTACATACGGCTCTCCCCGTTCTTCAGCTTCGGGGAGCGATCGCGGGGGGGCGGCTAGAAACGAATAGCCGCGCCCTCGTCCCGGATCGCTCCCTGCGGGTTTCCCGACCACTGTATGTAGCGGGGGGGTCCCGATCCGACCCCCGACCCACGTCTAAGCAGGGACGTACAGGTACGCCAATGTGCCTGTACGTGCCATTCTGCCGACGTACATATACATGCGGCGGTCCGGAAGTGGTTAACCACTGTGACACATACATTGAGCAGGTTCTAAAGTGTACCTGTCAATTCCATGATCATAAAAGGGTAGTTTCTATCCAAGTATACAATGGCCTGAATTCACGTAGAACTTACGCCGACGTATCTCGAGATACGCCGCGTAAGTGTAAATGTGCACCGTCGTATCTGTGCACCGTGCCCACAGAACTAGATACGCCTGAAAATAGGCTTCTTCCGACCGACGTAAGTTTCCTACGCCGTCGTATCATGGGCGCATATTTACGCTGGCCGCAAGGGGCGCTCCCATTGTTTTACGATTCGAATATGCAAATGAGTGAGATACGCCGATTCACGAACCAACTTGCGCCCGGCGCATTAATATATGCGGTTTACGTAAGTCGTACGTCCGGCATAAAGTTACGACTCATATAGCAGGTGTAAGTCAGCACCCTCAATGCAAATGGCTGAACCAGGGAACACAGCCGTCGTTTTTTTACGTTGTTTACGTAGTACGTGAATAGGGCTGGGCGTAGGTTACGTTCACGTTGTAGGCAGTGATTCGACGTATCTTAGGGAGTATTTTCGACGTGATTCTGAGCATGCGCACTGGGATCATTTGCATGTGGTCACGCTTCATTTAAATGGATCATGCCCACTTTCACCTACGTTGAATTAGGCCGGCTTACGCCTGTGAATTTACATTGACTTTGTGAACCCCTGGCTATCACACATACAGTGGAACCTTCAATTATGAGCATAATCCATTCCAGGAGAATGCTCGTAATCCAAAGTACTTGCATATCAAAGCGAGTTTCCCCATTGAAGTTAATGGAAACAATAATAATTTGTTCCGCATTGACTTCAATGGCATGCAATACCGCATGCGGCCAGAGGCGGGGGTGCCGGAGAGCCTCGGAAATGGCCGGAAAGGCCCAAGAACAGTTTGGCTGACCTCGGAAAGACTCCGTTCACCAGCTATCCTGAGGTTTGCCGAGGTCGGCCGAACTGCACACCGCTTTAGCCTAAATCCTGCTCGTTATGCGAGACAACACTCGCAAACCGAGTTAGGATTTTAGGAAATATAGGGCTCACATGGCAAAACGCTCGTTAAACGCGTTACTCACAATCTGAAGTTCCACTGTATATGAAGTTGTTGAGCATTAATATGGAGTAGCCACCCCTCCAGGGGTCAAGTCCTGGGGAAAAAAGTGTGGGAACTCTCACCCAAGATCCACTCCCCCACCAAAAAAAAAAAATGATATGCTCATATGCATAATTACTAAACCGCATGTTTTATTTTTTAGATCTACTGTACCTTAGTAATCCTTTATGTTACTGGCCGCTTCCTGTATATGGATTCATCGTGGGAAGTGTGCGGGTATTCCGTCACTTCCTCGATGCCGCAATGTCTCCTGGGAGCTTTTGTCATTGTTCACAGGAGACATTGCAGAGGTCTGCCGCGAGTTACCGCGGGATTTAGAAAGAAGCAGGTTCTTTCTAAATCCCGCGATAACTCGCGGCAGACCTCGAGCTGGCCATCGCCGCTTAGTGAAGGATTGCCTCGGGCGGCTCGGCTGCTATCAGCTGCTCTAGTCCTGCAAAGGGAACTGAGTTCCTGCTGTGAAAAAAGTGAAGGAACTCCGTTCCCATGCGTTCCCGCAGGACTTGAGCCCTGCACCCCTCCCCTTTCTTTGTGCCTAAAACATCCTCCACTCTTCTGAGAAGGCTTTCCACAAGACTTTGGAGGGCCACTTGAATGTAATTTTTTATTTTTTTTAAAGGTCTAATTCACACAGGTTCTCTGTTGTGTTTGTTTTCCTCAAGTCGTGTAAACGGATCTCTCCTCCTATTCAGGTCTATTTTTACAAAAACAAGCTTTTTTTTTGTCACCTGTTAATATATAATCTTTACGTTTATCTAACTCATCTTATTCACCTGATTAAAATAATAAACTATGTTTTAATTAGTGTTTAATTTGTGTTTTATAGTAGAGAAAATCAATTAAAAATACGAAACCATCTCTCCGCCATCCCTTTAAGGGATGAAGGTGGCTGCGGCGCAGCCTTTCTACAGATCACTGATACATTAAGATAAATCAACATGTGATTCGCTGCCGTCGTTTCCCATTTATTTGGCTCTTTTCGCAATAATTTATTAATCCTTTTTAGTGGAATAATCCATCTCCAACGAACACAACATAGAAAATGAGCCCATCATTCCAATTGTCTCAGTCAGTCTGATACTGCGCGAATCCTATTTGATCTGTTATCAGCTTGATTACAGAAAAACGCGTCTCTTCTATCCTCAATGCGTTGGGCTTGTATATTGCTGAATTGTATTAAAGTGAAACACGTGTGAAACATTGTCATGCATATAATACAATTATACTGAAGCACATCTGGTGATTGCTTGCCATGTCACGTGCTGACGTTCCCAAATTCCTCCATATTTAACTTGGCAGAATTTCTTTGGCCCAGATTCAGGTAGCAATTGCGTCTGCGTAACCATAGTTACGCAGCTCAATTGCTTACTTGCGCCGGCGTTTCGAATGCTCCTGATTTAGGAACCTCGATACGCCGACTGCAGCCTAAGATATGACTGGCATAAGGCTCTTACGCCAGTCATATCGTAGGCTGCATTCTTACGATGGCCGCTAGGGGGCGTTCCCGTAGTGGTCAGCGTATAGTATGCAAATTGCATACTAACGCCGATTCACTACCCTACGCGAGCCCTGCGTACGCAGTTTACACTGTTTCCGTTCGTCGGGTTTCGCGTAAGGCTGCTCCTGCTAATAGCAGGGGAAGCCAATGCTACGTATACCCATCGTTCCCGCGTCGTGAAGTTTAAATTTTACGTCGCTTGCGTAAGTGAATCGTGAATGGCGCTGGACGCCATTTACGTTCACTTTGAAGCAAATGACGTTCTTGCGACGTCATTTGCCGCAATGCACGTCGGGAAAGTTTCCCGACGGAGCATGCGCACTACGTTCGTTTTTTAAATGATCCACGCCCCCTACGGGATCATTTAAATTACGCGCCCTTACGCCGGGCATTTTTGAGGAGCGCCCACGCAAATTACGTGGCTACTGCTTCGTGAATGAAGCGTAGCCCAGATAATTTGCGGGGGCGCAGGGCAAAAACGGGACGCTGCGCCTCCGTAAGAAGTGCGCAGCGGTACCTGAATCTGGCCCTTTGTTTTTAACTTAGGAAAGTGGCAGAAGAGGGGAGCGGGAAACCTTTCGTTTTCTCCTACTGAGCAGCTTTGATTTTTGTCAGTCACTAGGCTGCAATTTGGTTCTTTGCTTAGTCCCTTTCATGCCTAAACCTATTTCTGACCTTTGTTGCTTACAAGTTAAAATCAGTATTTTTTGCTAGAAAATTACTTAGAACCTCCAAACATTTTATATATATATATATATATATATATATATATATATATATATATACAGTACAGACCAAAAGTTTGGACACACCTTCTTATTCAAAGAGTTTTCTTTATTTTCATGACTATGAAAATTGTAGATTCACACTGAAGGCATGAAAACTATGAAGTAACACATGTGGAATTATACATAACAAAAAAGTGTGAAACAACTGAAAATATATTTCATATTCTAGGCTCTTCAAAGTAGCCACCTTTTGCTTTGATTACTGCTTGGCACACTCTTGGCATTCTCTTGATGAGCTTCAAGAGGTAGTCACCTAGCGCAGCACCCCATCACTCTCCTTCTTGGTCAAATAGCCCTTACACAGCCTGGAGGTGTGTTTGGGGTCATTGTCCTGTTGAAACATAAATGATGGTCCAACTAAACGCAAACCGGATGGAATAGCGTGCCGCTGCAAGATGCTGTGGTAGCCATGCTGGTTCAGTAGGCCTTCAATTTTGAATAAATCCCCAACAGTGTCACCAGCAAAGCACCCGCACACCATCACACCTCCTCCTCCATGCTTCACGGTGGGAACCAGGCATGTAGAGTCCATCCGTTCACCTTTCGGCTCTATACGGCGCCTGCGCACCGACGTTCGGCTTCTTTCGGAAACTCGTGACGCGCAGTATGCGACGGTCGGAAGCCTGTCAATCAATTAGGAACGCCCAGTCCCGCAGAAGACATACCCGGAAGCGGCAGTGAAAATACGGTATGTACGGGGATAAAAAAAAAAAAAAAAAATGTAATGTTAAAAAAAAGAATTTTTTGGGGTGAACCCCCGCTTTAACACACAATGGTTTGCCCAAGTTCCAACATGGACCTGAGGTGGTAACGCCACCTACAGGCAACAGGGGAAAACTTCTACCGAGCACAACCACAGCCAGAACAGAGGCTAATTTACAAAGTCTGAGCCCAACTATTGGCTCAGACACCCCTAAATCTACAATAGCACCCGAATCATTGGGAGACCAGCACTACATATGTATATACACAATTATGTGCCACTTTGTGTTGGTCTATCACATAAAATCCCAATAAAATACATTTACCTTTTTGGCTGTAACATGACAAAATGTGGAAAATTTCAAGGGGTATGAATACTTTTTCAAGTCACTGTATATAATGTATATATAGAATCTTGTTTCTAAGTGCTTCTCTACAACATTATACGGAATAAACTGACACCTGAGCTTTGGGATACGGCAGCTTATTTATCACTAACAATAGCAATGCTTACTGTATATTGTGACACATATTCCCAGAAAGCCGTATAAATAAAGAATCGGCTGTAAGTGTGAAAAAAACAAAAAACAAATCTCACGTGTGACATTAGCGTGTCATTTACAGGATTTATGCCGTTATTTCCTCCTGTAATCAGCTTTATGTCATATTTGTATAAACAAAGAAGAAATTATCCCACATCCCTGTGTATGTTCCCATCACAGCAAAGCAGCAGCCAGCTTTTCTGAATGGAAACAAATGCAGACCACAGGAAAAAATTTATTTTATTTTATATACGTTGTATGTTTATTAACCACTTCCATACCGCGCCTATTCTGGCACTTCTCTCCTTCATGTAAAAAACATATTTTTTACTAGAAAATTTCTCAGAACCCCAAACATTATGGCCTGGATTCACGTAGAGCGGCGCATAGTTATGCCGGCGTAGCGTATCGAATATACGCTACGCCGACGTATAGCAGAGCGGCGAGCACAGTATTCACAAAGCACTCCCAACGTTGCGCCTGCGTAACGTAAATTCTTCGGCGTAAGCCCGCCTAATTCAAAGTAGGTGGAAGGTGGGCGTGATCCATTTAAATGAACTGTGACCCCATGCAAATGATGGGCCGAACAAACGGCGCATGCGCCGTCCCGTGGACGCTTCCCAGTGCGCATGCTCAGAATCACGTCGGAACGAACACCTAAGATACGTCGAATCACTGAACGTAACCTACGCCCAGCCCTATTCACGTATTACTACACAAACGACGTAAAATACGACGGCTGTTCCGTCGTCCATACCTTTACATGGGATGCGCCTCCTTTATGTGGAATAACTTAACGCCGGACGTACGCCTTACATAAATGGCGTATATTTCTGCGACGGGCGCAGGTACGTTCGTGAATTGGCGTATCTCCCTCATTTGCATATTTGCAATGAGGCGGCCAGCGTAAATATGCGCCCAAGATACGCCAGCATAGGACAGTTACACCGGTCGCAGGAAGCCTATTTTCAGGCGTATCTAGTTCTATGGGCACGGCGCATAGATACGACGGCGCACATTTACACTTACGCGGCGTATCTCGAGATACGCCGCGTAAGTGTTACGTGAATCCAGGCCAATATATTTTTATTTTTTAGCAGACACCCTAGGGAATAAAGTGGCGGTCATTGCAACTTTTTATCTCGCACGGTATTTGCGCAAGAATTTTCATGAATTAAAAAATAACAAAACAGGGCGTCTTTTCTGTGCGCTTTATTACCCAGCCGGGTAAAAACAGTAGAACTTGGTGAAGAGTAGAGATTTGGTAGAAATGGAAATAACAGATTCAGGTGTAAGTAATAGGGAAACAGTCCTGCCTCCAACGACACATTATTTCTCATCACTCCAGCCGGAATGGGTATAGCGCACTTGGACATGCCTCCCTCACCAGCCTGGCAGTCAGAGTATCAATCGGAACTTGGGGAAAAAGTCTCTGCCACAGACCCTCCCTATGGTTGAAAAAACTGAGATAATCCTCCTTAACAGACTCGACACCTGGATCTCCTTCAGGTAATTGTAGCTAGGTTTCCGACTGATAGGCAACCGACGTCCAGCCTCTCAGCACCCGGTTACCTTGATCCCCGGTGGATAGTCGAAACCCTCTTGGAATGCCAGCCTCTCTTGATTAGCCACTGATTAGCCATTCAAACATGCAAATGAGGGAAATACAGCGATTCACAAACCTGCGTGCGCCCGACGCAGGCTACGAGAGGTGTGCGTAAGTTGTACGTCCGGCGTAAAGTTATTCCCCATAAAGGAGGTGCAACCCAGCAACAGACATGCAAAGGTCTGCACCAGGGAACACAAGCCGGCGTCTTTTACGTTGGACGTGTGTCTGGCTGGGCGTAGGTTACGTTTGCGCCGTACGCAGTGATCCGGCGTAGTTTAGGCAGTTGTTCCGGCGTGGTTGTAAGCAGGCGCAGGGGGATGCGTCCACGTCACGGCGCATGTGCAGTTCATGATACGTATCTGTCTGGCGCTCGGCCCATCATTTGCATGGGCTCACGCCTCATTTGCATGGGTCACACCCACTTCCACGTACGTCGGCATGCACCCTCGAAACCTACGCCACGCTGACGCAGCGTTGGGAGCAATAGCTTGCTGAATGCATTGCTTGCCTCTCTGCGCTGCGTTGGCGTAGCGTACATTGGTTACGGCGGCGTAATGTGCGCCTGCTCTCTGTGAATCTGGGCCTTAGTATCTTCAAACATTTTGGATTAGAAGTATGTGTGTGTCGGGGTTCCTCCTAAAATAAATATAATGTAGCTTTTGGATAAGTTCTAATAACTTGTCTGGGGAGATTTATGGAAGGAATCGAGTGTCCAACTGAGTGACGAATGGGGACGGTGGTAAAGTGTTTTGTTTGGGAGTTATCCTGGGAGAAGAGGGGGAGGGGCGGGGGGGTCAGCTCCCATTGCCCAGGAGGATTCCATCAGCCTCTCCGCAGAGCAGAACGTGCCTCTGCATTCTAGCATGCCTCACAATACGATTCAGCCTGTGACAATGCCTTTCATTAATTTTCCAGGAAAAGCGAGCTGCTTGCATTCACCATCGCACACAATGCTCCTTTCTGGCTCGCTCCTCCAGTTCTGGGCCGGTTTATACATATAAATATCACCTTCCGTTATCCCTTCACCGCATTGCCTAGTCTTGACTTTACGCCGGGTTGTACTGCAACAGCCCAGCCCTTTTTATATTTTTTTTATATAATATTGTCCGGGTTTAGGCATTCCTCCCTGAATATTCCCTTGGTTTACTTTTCACAAGTCCAGGTTTGCCGAAATTGGGTATTCTGTGAAAAAGAAGGAAGAAGTCTTTAAAAAAGGGGTTAAAGGTTCCTTTTTAAATTTTCCAAATAGGTTCCTTTAACCACTTGAGACCCGCGCTATAGACAAAAGACGTCAACAGCGCGGCTCTCAAGTGCCAAGTGGACGTCTTTGGACGTCATTTAAAGTGCATTGCCTCTGGGGGGCGCGCAGCGGGTAAACACTGTCCCGGCACATCGCTGAAGAGCTGATGCGTGTACCTGGCGGCCGCGATGATTAATAAAAATGCCATAAAAATACCCCCTATTTTGTAAACGCTATAACTTTTGCGCAAACCAATTAATAAACGCTTATTGCGATTTTTGTTACGAAAAATATGTAGAAGAATGCGTATCGACCTAAACGGAGGAAAAAAAACGTTTTTTTATATATTTTTGGGGCATATTTATTATAACAAAAAAATTGTCGCTCTATTTTTGTTTATAGCGCAAAAAATAAAAACCGCAGAGGTGATCAAATACCACCAAAAGAAATCTCTATTTGTGGGGAAAAAAAGGACATCAATTTTGTTTGGGAGCCACGTCGCACGACCGCCTAATTGTCAGTTAAAGCGACGCAGTTCCGAATCGCAAAAAGTGCTCTGGTCTTTGGGCAGCAATATGGCCCGGGGGTTAAGTGGTTAATGTAAATATACATTTGGTTGGCGAGAGATTCACACCGTTTTTTCCAATAACCTGATCGCCGCCATCCCATCTGTCTTCCGTTGGGGTGGGGGTGGTCGATCGCCGCATACCTGTCCTCTCCCGCAGGTGGCGAGAGAGGAGGGGGGGTGTGGTAGCCCACATCTGTCCCTGGGGGGGTGCGATTGCCAATGGGGGGGGGGGCGTTTTGGTGTTAGTTTGCCACCCCCAATATATTAAGCACCGGCTGCCACTGTGTACAAGACGCAAGACGTTCTTTGAATGAACAGAAGAAGGCTACACGACTTGATTCAATTGCAAAGCCTGCAGTGAGAACCATATACACAAACGACAGCTCCACTGTCTCCTCTTGCCATGGTTGACCAGAATCCACACTCTCTAGAGTTCCTCCAATCAGCCTGATCCGAGACGTTACAAAAAAACCAACAGCGTCAGACGCGACAACGCGCCTCTCTGTCAACATGCAAAACCTCCAGTCGGATGAAAGCCCTCCAGGCCGGTCAAGGACTATCTGCAATTAGTTTTGAAGTTTGTTTAGACTTTCTTAACCACGAGAATTAATTGGTGTCGTTTAAACGCCGGCTTCACATCAGACGGCTTTTTATATTAAAAAATTAATGATATCAGTACGCCAGCGAGCCGCAGCCCGCCTTATTTATGCTCGTGGCTGGAAAGACGGGCTAATTTCTGCTTTGGAGAAATTAATAAAAAAGGAATTGTCACACGGAGATTTATAAAATTGTATTTTAATAACACGATTGCCGCGTTTCGAGCGCCAGATCAGCCGTCCATCATTCATCCTAATCAGCTCATATAACCGCGTTGGCTGTCTCGGCGGCGGGAGACGTTGACACACATCACAGGTTATGTCTTTAATAATATTTTTGCCCCTTGTAGTCTCCTGCTCCCATCTTAATCGTGAAGGCATTAGATGTAGAAATAACTTCTCGCTAAATAAGTAGTAAGGGTTATTAAAAGGAGACGACGGCCGGGGGGGGGGGGGGGGGGGCGTGCGACGCCACGCCGCATTCTCGCACTTTGCAAGTGCGCAATTAATAATAAAAAAACCAACACATTTTATGGGTGGAACAGGTAACATGTTCCCGATGGTGAACTTATCCTTTAGCCCAGGGTTCTCAAAACTGGCGTCCCTCCAGCTGTTGGAAAACTACCAAGTCCCATCATGCCTCTGCCTGTGGGACTCATGCTTGTAACAGTCAGCCTTGCAATGCCTCATGGGACTGGTAGTTTCGCAACAGCTGGAGATCCACCAGTTTGAGACCCCTGCTTTAACCCTTCCACAGCCAGAGTCGTTTTTGTGTTTTTTTTTTTTTTGCATACGTTTGAAAAAACAATTTAGGCTTGAAGATGACATAAAACCGCCAAACATTATGGGCCAGATTCTCATAGAATCGGCGTTGGCGTAGTGTAAGCCATTTACACTACGCCGCCGCAAATTACTGGAGCAAGTGCCGTATTCTCCAAGCACTTGCTCCGTAATTTGCGGCAGGGTAGTGTAAATGGCCCGGCGTAATTCAAAGGGGGCGGCTTGTATTTAAATTAAGCGCGCCCCCACGCCGATCAAACTGCGCATGCGCCGGGCGGAAAAATAGCCCAGTGCGCCTGCTCTAGCTCACGACAGAAAACATCAATGACGCCGACGTGAGCGTCATTGACGTAAAGTCGTATTCGCGGACGACTTTTGGAAACAACGTAAACGACGGAAAAATACGACGCTGACCCGACGCCATACTTAACATGGCATATGACGGACCTACGTAAACAGGGGCAAGGGGCAAGTTTACGCTTACGTAAACGTTGTAAATTCACTACGTCGTCCGCGCGTACGTTGGGGAATCTCGCGTAAATAGCTCATTTGCGTAGACGACGGGGAAAAAGACGAGGCGACACCTAGCGGCGGTAAAAAAAATTGCATTTAATGTCTGACAGCGTAAGAGCCTTACGCCTGTTAGATCTAAGGGATATCTATGCGTAACTGATTCTAAGAATCAGTCCCATAGATACGACAGCCCAGATTAGGACTTACGACGGCGCAAATGGCGTTGCGCTGTCGTAAGCCCTTTGAGAATCTGGGCCTATATATTTTCTGAAAGCAGACACCCTAGAGCAGGGGTGTCAAACTAAATTTTATTGTGGGCCGCATCAGCATTACGGTTGCCATCAAAGGGCAAGTTGTATCTGTAAGACTAGATGTCCAAAACACCCCACCCCTCTTACATCAGATGTGAAGAGCACCCTCACCCCACCAGTCAAAAGTTCCCCACCCTCCGTTACATCACAGTGCACCCCCCCTTACCTTGTGCTGCTGCTGGGGTCGAAGCTGGGAAGCAGGAAATGCAAGGTCAGGAGGAGGACCAGAAGAGAGCTGGAATCAGCTGAATGGCTGAGACCAAGAGAGGTGAAGTAAAAGGGTTGCTGCGGCTGCACTGAGAGGCTCAGGATCTGTAAGAGGAGTTCTGTCCTCTTCTCTGCTGCCAACTGCTGAAAATGAGTGGAGGCAAGGGGGGGGGGAGGTGCTGCAGCTGCAGGAAAGGTGCGAGGGACACTTGAAATTAGCCTGGAGGGCCAGATTTGGCCCGCGGGCCTTGTGTCTGACACATGTGCCCAGCGATGGACTGGCCATTGGCACTACAGGGAGTTTCCCGGTGGGCTGATTGCTCAGTGGGCTGGCTTCAGTGACAGCGGACTGCAGCCCCCCTCTGCTCCTCTGTCTCTCCTTCCCCGCAGCGCTCACCTGGGGGGGAACAAAGAAGCAGGGGGAGGACCAGAGGAGCAGGGGGGACTACAGAGGAGCATAGGGGAGGGGACAGACAGTTGACTCAACAGCTATGGCCTGGGAGTTTCTCACTTCTGCCTAATCTTGTCCCATAAGTGGGAGCACCGAACTGATTCTTTCCCCCGGGTGAAATAATGTCTAGCTTCCCCACTGGTACTGCCTATAAGAGTACCAGTACCAGCCGTTCTACTAAAGTAGAACGGGTAGTGGCTAGTGAAGGGGGAGTTGTCCGGCCACCATGGGAGAGACCTGTCAAAGTGGGCCAGTCTGGATGAAGTCCAGGGCCAATTTTCTGTCCCAGTCCAGCCCTGCATGTGCCCTAAAGAATTAAATTATTATTATTATTAATATTTTTTTTTTTGCTAGTGATGGCGGCGATCAGCAATTTTTATTGTGACTGTGACATTATGGTGGACACCTCGGACACTTTTGGCACTATTTTGGGATCATTGTCATTGATACAGCGATCAGTGCTATATAAATGCATTGATTACTGTGTAAATGTGACTGGCAGTGAGGGGGTTAACCAGGAGGGGGCGCTAAAGGGGTTAAGTCTGTCCTAGCGATGTGTTTTGATTGTGAGGGGGCGTGGCTACATGTGACAGGACACTGATCATCGCTCCTGATTACAGGGAGCTGTGATCAGTGTCCTGTCACTAGGCAGAATGGGGAAATGCAGGGCCGATCCTAGGCAGGGAGCACAGGGTGCATTGCACCCAGGCGCCTGCGGAGGTGGGGGCGCCGAAGTGCCAGAGTTCTCCCCTCCCTCCTTCACTCCTTGTTTGTGTCCGTCCAGAACTAGTGTTCTGAGCATAGGTATGTGTCCGTCCAGAACTGATGTGTGAGCATAGGGCAGCCCATCCAGCCTGGCAGTGCTCGGGGGAGGGGCCACTCCTCTTCCTGACATGAAAGTTCTAGTTTTCAGTGGCTGCTGAGTGCTGATGAGAATCGAGGTGAGTCACAGTGTTCAGTGTGCTGTGTGCTGGGGGATGGCATCCCCAGCATCCCTTTACACATGCTCTGGGCTGCCCCTGCTCTAGATGTTTTATGGCATGATAGATTGCATAGAATACACTACCCCTGTCCCTTCCTGCGGCCTAGTCCATCTACAGATGTGATGTATAATGAAATGTAAAGGGGAGGGGTTAGTAAAATGACAACGCCCATGTGGGGGCGCCAGAAATATTTCTGAACCCAGGCGCCTGTGACCCTAGGATCGGCCCTGGGGAAATGCTTGTTTACATTAGCATTTCCCGCTCTTCCTCTCCGTTAGATGATCTCGGGACTCCCAGCGGACAGCAAATCCGCGGGACCCGCGGTCCGACTCACAGAGCTTGCGGCGCCGGGCATTAAAGGCAACATAAATATACAATATAAATATATATTCTGCCGATGTATATAGTCGCACAGCGGTCGGCAAGGGGTTAATGATGTTTCAATGATTACAGAGTTGCATTCATTTGTATCTTTTCTCGGAGTTCCGTGGGGTAAACACAGGACAGACAACAGAACTATTTAATTTTTTATTTTTTTGCAGTCACCTGTATTTTTTTCCCATTTGGACATGGCAGCCCCTTGACAAAGTGTCTGGCAGGGAAGTCACATCCATTGTCATCATCTGCGCTCCCGCCGTCCCCGCCACGCGTCAGCGCTACACTCACAATTGATATATGCTTGTTTGGAAACGCGCGTTGGCAAGTGGATCACCGCCTGATAAATGGCCATGAAATAGAGGCCGGGGTTAAGCCAGGAGTAATTGCTTATGCATTTCGAAAAGTGTGAAACGCGTGATAAATATCACAATCCATGTTTTTTTTTTCTCTCTCTCTCTCTATCCAAAGACGCTTTTGTTTTTATTTATTTATTTTCCCCGGGGACTGATAGAAAAATTAACGGCTTATATGGGAAGATGCTTTCAAAATGAACCGCTTCTCAAGAAAAAAAAAAAAAGGAGCACAGCAATCTACATAGTACTTAGCCTGCTGACACATAATAATATATTGATAAATTGCGTCTGTCTAAAATGGCTTCTAGGTAAGAAGCGAGCTTATAATGTGTTTTCAGGTATTAATAAAGGGCAGGGAATTATGGGAGGTGGTAATGGAAGGGAAGAGAAGTCAAGGACGTTACAATAGCAAGCCTTGTCACTGCTGCATGGCGCGGGGGGAAAGGCCGCGTCAGCGAGACTAGGCTGAAAAGTCTTATGGGCGGGCTGGTTAAACGATGATGTGTCATAATGCTGGGACTCTTAGTACCAATGTGTCAAAAGTCTGGGACCCCTAGTTCCAGTGTGTTATATGTCTGGGACCCTTAGTACCAATGTGTTATACGTCTGTGACCCCCAGTACTAATGTTTCATAATTCTGGGACCCCCAGTACTAATGTGTCATAAGGCTGGGACCCTCAGTATCAATGTGCCACAAGCCTGGGGCCTCTAGTACCAATGTGTCAAAAGTCTGGGACCCCTAGTACTAATGTGTCATAATTCTGGGACCCCTAGTACTAATGTGTCATAATGCTGGGACCCCTAGTACTAATGTGTCATAATGATGGGACCCTCAGTATCAATGTGTCATAATTCTGGGACCCCTAGTACTAATGTGTCATAATGCTGGGGCCCCCAGTACTAATGTGTCATAATTCTGGGACTTCTATTACTAATGTGTCATAATGCTGGGACCCTCAGTATCAATGTACCAAAAGCCTGGGGCCCTAGTACCAATGTGTCAAACGTCTGGGACCCCTAGTAATAATGTGTCATAATTCTGAGACCCCTAGTACTAATGTGTCATAAGGCTGGGACCCCTAGTACTAATGTGTCATAAGGCTGGGACCCCTAGTACTAATGTGTCATAACGCTGGGACCCCTAGTACTAATGTGTCATAATGCTGGGACCCTCAGTACCAATGTACCAAAAGCCTGGGACCCCTAGTACCAATGTGTCATAATTCTGGGACCCCTAGGACTAATGTGTCATAACGCTGGGACCCCTAGTACTAATGTGTCATAATGCTGGGACTCTCAGTATCAATTTGCCAAAAGCCTGGGGCCTCTAGTACCGATGTGTCAAAAGTCTGGGACCCCAGTACGAATGTGTCATAATGCTGGGACCCCTAGTATTAATGTTCCACAAGCCTGGGGCCTCTAGTACCAATGTGTCAAAAGTCTGGGACCCCAGTACGAATGTGTCATAATGCTGGGTCCCCTAGTATTAATGTTCCACAAGCCTGGGGCCTCTAGTACCAATGTGTCAAAAGTCTGGGACCCCTAATGTCAATGAGTCATAATGCTGGGAGCCCTAGTTTCAATGCACCATACTGTTTGGGACCCCTAGTACTAATGTGTTATAATGTTGGGACCTCTAGTGTTGTAATGTTGGGACCAGTGGTGGCCGATGGAATTTTTTTCTTTTTTTTGTGGAGGGTCGCAAACAGTATGACACGCCCCCCCCCTCACCCCCGTCGGTCGGTTGGTAGCACTTATCCCATCACCGGCGGCTCCTCCTTCTCAGCGGAGCCGGCGGCCTTCCATTCTCCTAGTCATCACGGCTTCCTTTTCCTCTCTCCTCCTCGGTGGCCAATCGGGAGTCTTCTCTTTTTGGCCAATTGGAGAACGGGTCTCACACCCGCTTCTGATTGGCCGGATTGAGGATCAGGGTTTCATAAGCAAAAATTAATTCGCTCTTGTAACACACCAGGGTGGGCTCCGGTCGCATTCTCTGAAAGGGGCCGGGCGCATGAATAGGGGGTCACTGCGCATGCATGAATCTATCCATTATGCATATGGGGGTGAAGAGGAGAGAGGGACAGGCCACCACTGGTTGGGACCCCTAGTACACGTTACCGCAACATGCAGTAAAATGCATGTGCATATGCAATAGCAGAAGAGACAACTGTTTCCCTTTGGAAGACAACACAAAACAATTGCAATACACTGTAGCATACTATAGTGTACCACAATGCAAAAAAATCTGCAGGGGCCTGCGTTACCATACTTTTTTTGTTTTGTTTTATTATTTGTTTTGTTGAGGTTACAAAATAATCAATAGCAAAGTAACAAATACATTTAATGATGTTTTCTTCACAGTAAGAGCTGTGAAAATGTGGAATAGACTCCCTCCAGAGGTGGTTCTGGCCAGCTCAGTAGATTGCTTTGAAAAAGACTTGGATTCTTTCCTAAATGTACATAAATATAACTGGGTACTGACATTTATAGGTAAAGTTGATCCGGGGAAAATCCAATTCTCTCTCGGGGGATCAGGAAGGATTTTTTTCCCTTAATGTAGCAAATTGGAGCGTGATTTGCTGGGTTTTCACCTTAGACCCAGGCAGCAAACTGACTCCTGATCCCTGCATTCTGAGCGCAACGCACTCCTAAATCCTGCGTTCTGAGCACAGTGTTTAAAATGAAATTTTAGTTTTAATTGTGTGGGAGCCTTTTGATGTGCGTGATTTTTTTTGGGGGGGGGCAACCCCGCGAAGAAACCGCAGACGGACACCTCCAAAGCCGCAGAAAGACACCTCCAAAGCCGCAGACGGACACCCACAAGGCTGGACGGACCCCGCACAAGGAAGCCGCAGACAGACACCCACAAGGCTGGACGGACCCCGCACAAGGAAGCCGCAGACAGACACCCACAAGGCTGGACCGACCCCGCGCAAGGCCGCAGACGGATGCCGGACAAGGCCGCCGATGGACGCAGGGCAAAAATGTACGTTTTTATTTTTTTCCTTGAACTACCTTTCTAGGTTTGGGGTGTGCGTTATACGCCAACGCGCGGTATACCCCGATAAATACTGTAACTAAATAAAATATATTTTTTATTAATTCTCTGATTTTTATTATTACTATTATTTGTTCTGTAGATGTAGATCTATGTTTGTCCCAAGCATGTCTAAAATAGACTCCTAGCAGAGGTAGGGAGTCAGTCAACAGTAAGAGGATTCAAACATGCTTGGGACAAACATAGATCTATGTTGTATAAAATCCAAGTGCAATTTTTTATCAAAATGGTTAAAAACACTTACACACATGAAATGTATACAGCGTCCTACAAAAATCACAACTCCATTCCAAATATCGAGGCACATGTGTGCCTCGATCACTGTATCACATCACTGTATCCGGGACTCCGCTCAATGCATTTCGTCAGTTTTAATGCCATCAAGGGCACTATTTTTTAAACATAGATCTATACTAAAAATAAAAAATAGTTGTTGTTTAGTCATGTCCGACTCTTTCGTGACCTCAGGGACCATAGCTTAACAGGCTTTTCTGTCCTCCACTGCCTCCTGGAGCTTCCGTAACTTCATGTTCATTGTTTTGATGATGCTATCTAACCCCAGAGTTCCATGGAACTCCTAGGAACCGATGGAGGAACCCTAGAGTTCCATGAAATTTCTAGGAATGGATGGAGGAACCACAGAGTTCCATGGAATTCCTTGGAACGGATAGAGGAATCCTAGAGTTCTATTGAATTACTAGGAACCGATGGAGGAACCCTAGAGTTCCATGGAACTCCTAGGAACCCCAGAGTTCCATGGAATTCCTAGGAACGGATGGAGGAATCCTAGAGCTCCATTGAATTACTAGGAACCGATGGAGGAACCCTAGAGTTCCATGGAACTCCTAGGAACCTCTGGAGGAACCCCATCGTTCCATGGAACTCCTAGGAACCGATGGAGGAACCCTAGGGTTCCAAAGAATCCTGGTTGAAAAACCCTTCTCAATCTGATTCCCTCCCTCCAACAATACGAATGGAATGACCAGAGATAACCTTACAAACCTCCACCAACGCCTTCACGTAAATGCCTCATTTTATTTTAGGAAATAAAAGACTCCAGCTGTCTTCCTATCTTTTCATTTGATTTCTGTCTCCCTTTTACCTGAAAAAAACAAATCCTCCTCATAACCGTCTTTCCAGTTTAAGCTATGGATTTTCCCGGCAACAAGTATCTCTTTAAGTTATTACCAGCGGGTTTTTGTCTAAACAATAATTTTATTAGAATATTATGCTGACATGCCAACTCTAAATCATGTCTGGGGCCCGGAGCAGCTGACATCTCATCCGCAGCTACATCCCCATCATGTTTCCATTCAGATTGAATTTTGCCGCAACAGCAATGCTCCAGAGACCGGGAAAGCACTGAAAAGCCCGGGAAAAGGGAGGAAAAAAAACAATGTCACATTCAAGTGGGATTTAATCATGTAGAGTCATTCCGAGTCACAGCCACCTATCTACAGCACTGCGTGCCGTTTGCGTGTGGAAGCGTGTTGGCTGAAGAGATATTTAGAGATACAAGAAAAATAAACAGTATAGGGATGGCTTTTGGCGATAAAAAATAAATAGGAATACATACAAATATTTCCATAAACAAAAGAGATACTTCAAGGATTTCCCAATCCCAATCTGAAGGGTCTCTTCTCCACGGACCACCAAAGTTAACCACTTCAGGACCACCCACATTGTACTGCTGACGGGCGGCTCCTACAGGCACAGCAACGTATCTGTATGTTGCCCCCTGCTTTCAGAACTCGTGCGCCCCCCCATCCAACCCCATCCAACCCCTACTCACAGCAGGATTTCGTCAGCAGGTCTCAGCCAATGACCTGCTGATCGGCTGTGTCCAATCACAGCCCAGAGCCCTGTGTTGACCTTCAATACAGGGTTCTCTCTGTACAGAAGGAACAATCTTTTTGTTTCTTCTCCCTGCACAACAGGGAGAAGGAACATATAGCTTTTTAGTAAATAAGCAGCACATAATACACACATTAAGACTTGTTAGGCACACATTTAACCCCTTGTTAACCCCTTCCCAGCCCGTGTCTGTTAGGATGTCTGTCAGCAGGTCCTGGACAATGATTCATGGCCGGGACCTGCTGATCGACTGTGTCCAATCACAGCTCAGACTCCTGGGTTGACAATCAACCCATGGCTCTGTACAGAGGGAACAATTGTCTCTGCAAAGAAACAAAGAGATCTAAAAACTAGCACACGTTACACATGGTTAGGCACACAGACATACCTCCCAACTTTTTGAGATGGGAACGAGGGACACCTATTAGCAAAAGTATGTAGGTATAGAACACCCTGCTACGCCCCCTTAAAGGGAGAATTATACGTAAAGAAAAAAAAAAGGCGGCTGGAGAGTTGAAGTGGGATATTGAACCTTTCAATGGTAGAAATACTTTTTTCACCCGAGAGTCTTACGAAAAAATTTCCCTGGGTCCCACTGCTTCAGAACTTTTACTTCTTTGTAACAAGGTGGGCATTGATACCGTTGAAATTTCTTGGGAAACGAGATCCATCAGGACTGCATATCTGAAACTGCGAGATTGGAACCTATTACATGCTGTTTTTGATCCCCTGTCATAAGGGATCGTGGAAATTCGGTAAGAAGCCAATCTATAAGTCTGGTGGAGGACATGTCACTCTTTTCTTTTGGACACGTTTACAACTAATCTGTAATGTGGCACAGATGCACGGGTGTCTGACATCTTACCTGCTATTTATGGACTTTCTACTGTCAATATTTTGGACTGTTTATTAACCCAATAAGAGCCAAAATTCCTATTTAGTTGATGGTTTTTGATCTAAGTGTCATTTGTTTATTTGTTTTCTTTTAATTACCATCACCATGATTGCTGAGGGGTGTTGAGGTGGCTGCATGTCGCACCCTAGCGGCCATCATAGGTCACTGTTTTGATATAGCAGTTAGCCTTTCACATATATCACTATAGATTACTCACTTGCATACGTTTGGGTTTGTCAAGAAGGGTGGTTGAGGTAGCGCGATTTATATTTTTCTTATATTTTTTTTTATTGGATATGTTTTATAGCAGAAAGTAAAAAATATATATTTTTTGGTCTTTTTTTGTTTTTATCGCAAACATTTTTTAATCCAGTAGTGATCAAATACCACCAAAAGCGCTCTATTTGTGTGAAAATAAATTATATCAATTTGAGTGTAGTGTTGCATGACAATTACCAGTTAAAGTAGCACAGTGCTGAATAGTAAAAAATGGCCTGGTCATGAAGGGTTCCAGAGCTCAAGTGGTTAAGCTGGCCAGTGGCCTTACAAATACAAGTTTTGGGTGGGCACTGCTGGGTTATATCGGCTGTGCTCCTAAATCTCTTCTTATTTTAAAACCCAATTATAACCAAATAATTCGATTCGGATAGAGTAGTACAGGGTCTCTCTCTCTCTCTCTCTCTTTTTGTCTTTTTCCCCCTTAGAACAATTTTTTCTCACTTGAATGATGAGGAAAGGAGTCAGTAAAAAAGAAGTCCCTAATGTGTAGACCAGATTTTTCCTATGTAGGGTTCTTCCAGAGGTTGCTGGAGGGTTCCTTGAGCAATGAGCAGTGGCAGATTGGTTTCCCTCACTTGACTGCCAATTTAAGGGAAATCCTTGCACTGACCACCACCAATCTAAAGGGGCCTCTACTCTACTGACAACCAATGTTAGGCCACATTCAGGTAGCTTGCATCAAGGGACAATCATCTGTCCCAAACAGCAGGTTCAGTGTGCATTTTTAACTTTTTGAACTACCATTTTACAGACAGTTTTTGCTGTTGTGAGTCTGCAAAGAATCAAACAAAAATATAAAAAAACATAGGTTGCGCTTATAAATATGAAAAATCACAAAAAGTAAGTGACATATAGTGAAAGGAGATTAATAAATAGTGAGCATTCAATAAAGTCCATATAGCAAAACATGAAATTGATTGATTGTGACAAAATTAAGTGTGAAAGTAGGATGATGATAATGGTGAGTCCATTGAACACAATAAGTTCCAGATTCTATCCACCTTCACCGGAGAAGAGGAAGAGAAGCAGAAGGGAGGGAAGTTCTCAGTATGAAGAGAGAATCCCACTCTGTATGTGGGAACACTCACCCGAACTGGTGGACCCCCTAAAGAGCAAGGTTGTGAGCGCGAGCAGAATAAACTATATGATCTCCCGTGTCACCAAAATCCTCCTGCGATACTCGATAAGGACGAACAGACCCTTCAATCTGGGGATGCACACTCAGATCAGAGGCCACAAGTGCAAAGGGATAAGGAACTCCAATAGTAAAGTATCGTTTTTAAAAAGCCTTTAATGCTTAAAAGGAGCAAGTGGTAACAACCGCGTAAGTATCAAACAAGTCCTACAAACTTTTTTTTAAATACATTAATAAAATAATGAAAAAAGGGCGAAAAATTGAATCATCATTTTAAATTTTCGCTAAAATAAAGCCAAGCAGATCCATTTTGATGTTTAGCGAATACTCTGTCCATGTATTTTTCATTACTTAATTAATTGTAAAGTTAATTGATGAATTATTAAATTGCCAGGTAAAATGGGGCAATTCATAACTTTTGTCTTTTCATTATTAAGGAAATTTTCATTTCCTGTGTCGTTAGATTTGGATTAACCAAGAGAGCTTTCACGAAGATTGAAAACAATCGTCCTTTTTTGAATTAATTTACTACATTAGTATCATTATCATACAATTGTAGATCTTAACGGGAATGCTCAGTTCGATTGAAAATGCTTATCTAACCGAAAATAAATCATTTCTATCTTTTTTGGTATTGAGCCATAATGGTGGATTTAATGAGAGGTATGTTAATGCGACAGTCTATATTTTTAGATTATGTATCAGGCAAAAAAAGACAAGTGTCACTGATTGCCTAATACATGTCCAGTTCTTTTACAAAATAGAGTTTTGGGTTTATTAAAGTGTACCTGTAGTCATTGGAAACATAGTAAATCACCTCTTGGTTGGCATAGTAAACATTTCCAGGTAAATCCCCTTTATCAGGGGTCCCCAAACTATAGCCCACAGCTTTGGTCAGCGGCCTCTCACACAGGTTTTCAGGTCAGCCTAGGGTCTCTCTTTGTACGCAGCTTCCACAATCTCCCCCACTGGTCTCCAGTGCAGGTTCCTCTGGCTGTGCTGTCATTGTACCGTCGTTGGTTGCTAGGACCGTCCTAACAACCAATCATGTGCTTCCTTAGCATTTACAGGTGAATGGCTCCCAGCTATGCTGTAAATGTGTAAGGCCTCGTACACACGATAGGTTAACCAGAGGACAACGGCCTGATGGACCGTTTTCATCTATCAAAACCGATCGTGTGTGGGCCCCATAGGTTATTTAACCATCGGTTAAAAAAAAAGCCAACTTGCTTTAAATTTAACCGATGGATTCCTAACCGATGGGGAAAAAAACGATCGTTAGTAGGCACAACCATCGGTTAAAAATCCACGCATGCTCAGAATCAAGTCGACGCATGCTTGGAAGCATTGAACTTCGTTTTCTTCAGCACGTCGTTGTGTTTTACGTCACCGCGTTCTGACACGATCGGTTTTTTAACCGATGGTGTGTGGGCGCGACAGACCATCAGTCAGCTTTATCGGTTAACCGATGACAACGGTTCATCAGACCGTTCTCATCGGATGGACTGATCATGTGTACGAGGCTTAAGGGTGGACTTTAATTTAAGGGGTGGGACCCTGATTTAAGCTAAAATATAACTCAGGGTTTCTTGACCAGGGTTCCATGGATCCCTAGGGTTCCTCCAGAGGTTTCTAGGAGTTCCTTGAGCAATTCCTGCCTCTCAAATAAGTTTCAGCTTTTTTTTATTTCCTATAACAAAAATAGGTATTTACGTGAAGGCATTGGTAGAGATTTGTAAGGTTATCTTTGATCAGTCCATTCATATAGTTGTAAGGATGAATTAGATTAGAGAAGGGTTTCTCAACCAGAGTTCCATGGAACGCTAAGGTTTCTCCAGCTGTCGCTAGGGGTTCCTTGAGCAATGAATATTTTCTGTCACTCAGATGTCAGGTCAAAGGGAGACAGAAATCAAATGAAAAGATGGGAAGACGGCTGGTGTCTTTTATTTCCTAAAATAAAATGAGGCATTTCCGTGACGGTGTTGGTGGAGGTTTGTAAGGTTATCTCTGGTCATTCCACTTATATAGTTGGAGGGAGGGAATCAGATTAGAGAAGGGTTTCTCAACCAGGATTCTTTGCAACCCTAGGGTTCCTCCAGAGTTTCCTAGGGGTTCCATGGAACTCTAGGGTTCCTCCAGAGGTTCTTTGGGGTTCCATGGAACTCTAGGGTTCCTCCAGAGGTTGCTAGGGGTTCCTTGAGCAATGATTATTTTCTGTACCTCAGATAAGTCCCCACTGACGTCATTCATCTTTTTAGCTGTCTGTAAGGGATAATTCTTTCCAATGACCACAACTGTAAGGAGCGTTCTTGCCACTGACCATCACACTAATGTATCATGAGTTGTAGATATGGTCATTTTTAGCAGAGGTTCCCTTAAATGGGAATGCTATTTTAAGGGTATTAAAGAAAAGTTGATATAACTGTTTATGTTGGACAACAAAATCACATAGTCCCTTATACTAACAAGAATTTACTCTAAGATCACTGAACTTTAAGTAAATTCTTGTTGATATGAGAGTCTTTTTGATATTTGTCATCCAACATAAACAGTTAAATTTTTGTCACAATTCAAAGTCAAAATGTATTTGGTGGGTGGCAGAATGCTGGAACCTTTATTTGTTTTATATTGCTAACTGTATCACTCTTGGAGGTTTTCCTCACTTCACAGACAATATTGTCATTGGGACAGGAAGTAAAAGGAAAAGGCAACAAATCATCTGACAGTTTGTGGGACTTTAAATATGTCTCCAATAGTATACAACAACATACACATAAAATTATTATTGTTTTATTATATATAGCAGATAAAAACCAGCCAACATGGCTTATAAAAATACATAGTCACAGTCTCAGACACAAATGTACGTAGATATTCATATTGAGAACTGAAGTCTACGTGTTTTACAGGTTCCCCCGCTTCTTCGGGAATCTTTCAGTCTAATGTATATATCAAAGGATCCTATTGAGATTATACTATAAAAAGTAATAAATCTTCACATTAGATACATACATTTTTATGTGACACAAGTTCATTTATTATATACTTTGGCCCCTCTCCTTCTGGGACAACGTTATATGATACCGCCCCAGTGTCAAACGCTCTTGCGCGCCCACAGCTGATCACACTGACTGACTTTGACCAGTCTGTACCATTTAGGCACACTTGAAGTCACCAGTCTGTACCATTTAGGTGCACTGGAGGTCACCAGTCTGTACCATTTAGGCACACTGGAGGTCAGCGGTCTGTACCATTTAGGTGCACTGGAGGTCAGTGGTCTGTGCCATTTAGGTGCACTGGAGGTCACCAGTCTGTGCCATTTAGGTGCACTGGAGGTCACCAGTCTGTACCATTTAGGTGCACTGGAGGTCAGCGGTCTGTACTATTTATGCATACTGGAGGTCATCAGTCTGTACCATTTAGGCGCACTGGAGGTCACCAATCTGTATCATTGAGGTGCACTGGAGGTCACCAGTCTGTACCATTTAGGCACACTGGAGGTCACCAATCTGTATCATTGAGGTGCACTGGAGGTCACCAGTCTGTACCATTTAGGCGCACTGGAGGTCACCAGTCTGGCAGGGATGACTGGATTACAAAATCAGGTGGAACAACATTAGAAATTTGATTGGCAGATCAGACAGTTCATAAATCGCATAAATCTATTATTTCAGCTGTTCATTGAGTCGCTTGCCTGGAGTTCAGCTTTAATTTGAGTACACCGGTAAGGTGAAGAACAGAAAACAATTTAGCACGAGAGCAAAATTTGTACAACTCTTGCTAATTCAAGTGGCCGAAATTAATTTGCAGGTCAAAACAAATGTTGATTTCTTCTTGCAAGGCCTTGCCAATTCAATCAAGTAGAGCACTTACAGGATTATGAAGTCAGCAAATTGTTGGCCGTCTTACAGTTACATTACCCAAATCAGTCAAAAATATTGACTTGTAGGCTCTTCCTTGGAGGGGAACTATCATGTGGTGGGGTTTTGAGTTGCAAAGCTTACCTGGATGTCTGTTCTGACACGTTGTTGGAGATTACGGCTCCAGAGCTGCAAGATCACAACAAGGGTGATAAATAGGAAGAGCAGCTTACATACAAAGAGTTCTCTAATCTGAACAAAAATTCTGTAGCTTCTGATGGCCGTCTCCTTAAATATGATTTTAGTGTCAATTTAAACAGGACAAATTATAGAACTAAATGAATACTTTTACTCTAGAGCAGTGATGGCGAACCTTGGCACGCCAGATGTTTTGGAACTACATTTCCCATGATGCTCATGTACTCTGCGGTGCAGTTGAGCATCATGGAAAATGTAGTTCCAAAACATCTGGGGTGCCAAGGTTCTCCATCACTTTTTTTTGTCCAGTTTTATTTCTTTTTTTGTTTAGCGAATGTATAAAAAAGTTAATTTTTGCAAGACAATATCACCAAAAAAAAAACTTTTCCGTCCTTAAAGCGCTTGTAAAAGGAAATTTTTTCCTTTAAAATAACAAACATGTTATACTTACCTCCACTGTGCAGTTCGTTTTGCACAAAGTGGCCCCGATTCACGTCTGCTGGGGTCCCTCCGCGGCTGTCTCTGGTCCTCCCTGCAATTACTGACAATTACTGACCACAGTCATGCGAGAGCTCGCATGGTGGTGAGTAATTGCGGGCGCGCTCCCGTGATACAGCGAGCGGCCATCTCATAGGCTCTTTACCGTGATTGGAGATGCAGTGTGTCTGAGTGACACACCGCACTACTGCTGGGCGCACATGAGTGGCTTGTTCTGAAGGATGTCATATGATGTCCAATCAGGACAATGGAGCCCCGTCCAGCCATCATTCTGCTATAGGTCGGGCAGGAAGGTGTTAAAGCGGAGGTTCCGCAGATTTTTTTTTTAAAAGCCAGCAGCTACAAATACTGCAGCTGCTGACTCTTAAAAAATTAACACTTACCTGTCCAACGCGCCCGCGATGTCAGCAGCCGAGGCTGAGAAATCGCTCGGTCCTCGGGTGCTGCCGCCGCCATCCTCGTGAGGGAATCAGGAAGTGAAGCCTTGCGGCTTCACTGCCCGATTCCCTACTGCGAATGCGCGAGCATCGCGGCGCGCTGTCACTGGTCCCCGCTCTCTCCTGGGAACAGTGTTTCCCAGAAGACAGCGGGGGTGTGACGTGACATGGCTGGATTCCCCGAGGGAGTCAGAACCCGGAAGTGGTGCAAATACCTGTCTCAGACAGGTGTCTGCACCCCCCTCCCCCCGAAAGGTGCCAAATGTGACACCGGAGGGGGGAGGGATCCAAAAAGTGGAGGTTCACTTTTTGTGTGAACCTCCACTTTGAGTAAAGTTATTGCTAAATTTACAGGTTCATAGCAGAAATGTAAAAACTGCTCTAGTCCATAGGGGGGAGTATGTGGGGGAGGGGGGGTGAACAATAGCATCCAGCCTCTACCTGAACGAGGGTGGGTTGCAAAGCATAAATTGCACAGCTGCCTTTTTCCATTGCAGGTTTTATTGTGACTGGTTGGTAGGAAGCAAAAGTTACACTGGTCGATATGGCTATGGGAAGCTGAAGGAAACACGCATGTGTTGCCCCTAGCAACCAGATCCCTTCAATCATCATAAACTAAAACCACCATCTGGACGGTTGCTACGGGCTACCCGGAAACGTCTCGTCTCCTATTTAAGTGTCGGCTCCCGGCGATCGGCGGCACAAGCACTCGCGCATTTGTTACCTGCGCGGACACTGAACTGACGGGTTAATTTGCGTTATGAAGAGACAGATTTGTTCCAGAAATTGCCGTGCTTCATTCGCCGGGATTGATTTCAAGCAATTACGCCTCGTGAAATGGTTCATACAGCCTCTGACTGATGCCGCGTATTCTGGCTGCCAGTCCCATATGGCTGTAATGACCCGGGAATGTAGCAGGTGCCAACGCCGGCTCCTATTACACACTTCACTGGGTGGAAGGGCTTCAACCCAGGTTCTCTCTGTCATAATCTCTCCCATGCTTTCATTCAAATCAGTGCTTTCTGACAGCTTTAACAGTGATGATATGAGCGGCCGGATTAATGATGCAAGAGGGCACGTAGGAGCGAGATGTCGATTCCAGCGGCCATAACAAGTCCGTGTTTAAAGGGCAGCTCTGGCCAGGCGGCTAAGCACGCAGTCAAAACATATCCAAGGCAAAAGGTTTAAATGCCAAAAGATTTCTAGAATAAAGCACGCTCACGTATTGGACAAACAGCCCCATTTGGCAGCGGCACAATAAGGGCGACACCCTTATCCAAGCTCTCAGTCCTACAGACTCCATTTTGCTGCCCGTCCTGACCACTAATCTACTAATGATGCCCGTCCAGAGCGATCCTCCTTCTGAAACATCTCCTGTTCCCACCCATCAAATTACTAAGCAGGCAGATATGAACCTTCAGCTAGTGTGGTAATTCAGAATTTGGACAGAGTTCAAGTAATTAGGCTAGAAGATTTAGGCAATTGTTTCAAGTGTTTTTTATAAATATACTGGGAGTTGTTGAAACTTCATGCAAATAGGAGATTACAGTAGACTTTTTTTTTTTTTGGATACAGTAAAGCAGGGTTATAACCCCTGCCAAACATTATTCTGCCATCTGTTTCCCATTGCCGAGATTTCCCTTCACTTCCTATCCCATAGCCAAACACGAAGTGAGAGGTAATCCCTGCAAATTAAAGGAGTCCCCTGGGGACCCCAAGGTCAGAAGAACGAGTGTCACTGGGGATAACCTAAAATCTGGGATTTTCTTTTACTTTCACTTTTAATGATAATAGTAAATAGGAAAAATAGAGAGGGTGGCTCTCCCTAATGGGGCACAGATAGCAATAAAAACTGACAGGTGTTCTAATCCACCTCATCTCTATCCAAAACTAAAAAAAAAATTGCCTTTAGTTTTTAACTGTGGCCACTTAAATCAGTAAAAGTTTTTAAAAAGTTATATAAAAAAAGTATATATATATATGACACGTGAAGTGGACCGTAAGGTAGCAGCCCAAGCCCTAACAGGTCTCATCACCACCTATTTCAAAACTTAGTCCGTAGGGGGATCAATATTTAGTTGGCCAACCCTTTGCACCCTTTAGACCTCCTCTTTGGGGTCATCCAGTGTTGTAACCAATTTGCCTAATAATGGAAGTCACTCTCATTCTCTAAGCATCTTTAAAGTGAACCTAAGCTGTATCTGAGCACCACAACCCGATGCTGTTACTGATGAGAGAAAAGAAAGGAGGGCGCACCGACCTAGTGTGATACCGTATAAAAGGGTTTTATTAAATGTATTAAAACAATGGTTATACTCACAAAATGAGTTGTAAAACAAGCTTTGACAAACAGTACAGCTGGTACGCAGCAGCGACAGAAGAACACAGTGACAAAACGGATCGAGTTGTATCTGACCGGTGGTATGGCTGACGCGTTTCAGGGGCGTACCCCTTTCCTCAGAGCCTTCCGTGGTCTGTAGTTACTGATGAGAGACATCACCCTACCGACAAAGTGCAGTATAGTCAACGCTATGGTATTCCCAGTAGTAACCAATGGCTGTGAATGCTTTTGAACTATGATGTTGGAGGAGACTCTTGAAAGTCGCTTGGATGGCAAGAAGATCAAACCAGTCAATCTTCAAGGAAATCAACCCTGAATATTCACTGGAAGAATAGATCCTGAAGCCGAAACTCAAATATTTTGGCCACCTAATGCAAAGAGACGACTCAGTGGAAAAGACCCTGATGCTGGGAAACATGGAAAGAAAAAGGAGAAGAGGACAACAGAAAACAAGATGGATAGATAGCATCATAGATGTGTGCAGCCTATTGCATTAGGCCTCATTCACACTTGGCGGACTCCGTCGCTACGGAGTCCGCCTGCTCCCGTCGGCTCAGCGGGAGATCAGTCCGCAGATCTCCGCTAAGCCGACGGATGACAAGCTCCTCTCTGCTCACTGAGCGGGGAGGGGCTTGTCGGGCACCGCTGTCTCCCTATGGAGCGATCTGATGAAAACGGACAGCATGTCCGTTTTCATCAGATCTTACCCGATCCGATCCGCATGGACGGATGGGGACGTGGCCCCCATACATCTGTTTTTAGCGGGTCGGATCAGGTCGGATGTCAGCGGACATGTCTCCGCTGACATCCGACGCTCCATAGCGATGCATGGAGCGGCCGTTCAGGTCCGTGACAGACGGACCTGAACGGCCCAGTGTTAATGAGGCCTTAGGGTGAGAACCTCAAAGCTCAGACACACGAACGCCACCTGCTGTCACAGGAAGGAGGCTCTGGTGGTGGAAGCCAGTTGATTGGGAGCATATTACGATACACCCCAAATACAGGTGTAACGTGTACCTAAAGTTGAACCTAGATTTTAATACAATGGGGGCATTTACAATGGCCACTGGCACCCC
Organism: Rana temporaria; assembly: GCF_905171775.1. Taxonomy (NCBI): domain Eukaryota; kingdom Metazoa; phylum Chordata; class Amphibia; order Anura; family Ranidae; genus Rana; species Rana temporaria. The sequence continues at coordinate 145,981,943 of NC_053498.1, read as the reverse complement.
CAACCACCCACCTGGTGCTGCTCCTGGATAATGCTAATGCACATGGGGTGATTAGGGTGTGCCTAAGCACATCGGGGCACATCCTGTGCGCACGCCTATGGATAGCATCCCAAACAATGAACATGAAGTTAAGGAAGCTTCAGGAGGCAGTGGAGGACAGAAAAGCCTGGCGTGCTAGGGTTCATGAGATCACGAAGAGTTGGACAGGACTAAACTACTGAACAACAACAAACTGTATCTGAGCACAAAAAAACTGAAACACTATTTAACTACTTTTTAGTTTCAGTGTCTGCATTTTTTTAGACCTGCACTAGTCTCATATATATATAGGCCTGCCCCTTGGGGTCAATCAGTACTGCTGTCAGTTATCCTAATAATAGAAGTCCCTCCCATTCTCTAAGCATTTTTAAAATGGAATTAAACTATATCTGAGCACCACAACCTGAAAACCCTGTTTATTTCATTTGTAATATTCAAAGCAAACTCCCCCATCCATCCATGTCCCCATGCTTTATTTTGTGTGTTGCACGAGTAGACTAGCCTTGTGCAACAAAGGTCACCTGCCGAGGGGAACAAGCAAGCCTGGGTGGCTGCCAATAGAAATTGAGCTGCTTCCACGACAGGTGGGAAGGCAGAGGGGCAGGGGCAGCTTAATTTCTATTGGCAGACACCTGGTCAGCTCCGCCTCTTGCTTGTTCCCCTCGGCGAGTGACCAGGCTATACGAGAGATGGTCTTCTGTAAAATGGCAGCCAGCAGAGACCTTTCACTACCGGCCTCGGACTTCTCGGGAAATGCTAAAAGCGGGACAAAGGTCTAAATCCCAGGAATGGCTCTATAATTCAGGACAGTTGGAAATCTATGAGTTCTGCTAGGTGAAACTGCCAACCACTTAGGCACCGTGCTGACAGAAATAGGCTGTCAGAAATAGGCAAGGCCTGATGCTGGGAGACATGGTGATCCTGCAACAGCCCCTTCGGCATGTGGCACTGCCCATGCTTCAACAATGAAGCCAAGGATGCCCGCAGTGAAAGGTTTAACAGCCCTCAGCCACAAAGCAGCCATTGTTGGAAGTCTCCATTGCACCACCAGAGTAAAAACTTCAGACAACCAAAACTGAAATATCATTACAATATTCTACTTAAAATTACACTTTTTGTTGTATAGAATGCTTGGGTTAAATGTGATTGCTCTACAAGGCTAAGGAGAAAAAAAATATATCCATTAATATTGTGCATTCTGCTCTACACTACTGTAACATTTATAACGTACAGTTTAATAAGAGAGCAGGGATAGCATAAGGTCACCCAGTAATGCTGCCGATTATTAGCTAAATATATCTAAGCGTGTTAAAAGTCATAGAGGACACGGGCTATTATTGTTAAAACCGTTAATAATTATGGTATTACTCCTCCATGTAAGGCTATGCTCTAGTGAGAATAAAAAGTGAGAGCACCAATCTTTTCCAAATTAAAAACATCGAGACTTCCTTGCCATAGGAAACGGGTCTGATCAGAAATCGTGCCGTTAGCCGCAGTGAGCGTAAATGTTTTGCATCTGGAGTACCGTTGCCTGTTTACAATAGAGATGGTGCCATTAGCCTCCCGGTTTTAAGGAAAATTCTATTTATTTGATATAATATGAATAACCAAAACTCAAGACAATTGAATTTTTTTTTTTACCTGCACCCAATTGGTATTCTGTTTCAATCATTTATTTGAATTTTTTTTTCACAAAAAAAAAGAAGTACAAAAGCCAAAACCAACCAGTTTCCTGACAGACTCGCAATTACGCATCACCTTTGCTGCATAATACTCAGTCTGTGTTGCGGACTCTCGTCTGCTTCTTCTTCTTCTGGCAAATGATAATATAATGGAAAATTTCCTATCAATTACTTACCGTAATTTTCCTTTCCTGATTGACTCCATGGCAGCGTACGTGTGGGGTTAGCCCCACCTCCATAGCCTACACGTATGCTGCCATGGAGTCTATCAGGAAAGGAAAATTACGGTAAGTATTTGATAGGAAATTTTCAGTTATATCATCACTTGCCAGAAGAAGAAGCAGGTGAAAGTCCGCAACACAGGCTGAATATAATGCCAACAAATAAGTAGAAGCAGCAAAGGTAATGCGTAATTTGCGAGATTACGTGTTAGAGTATAATAATAAAATGGATAACCACAGCATGGGCGTGCGCACAGGGTGTGACGGGTGTGCTTAGGAACACCCAGGGCCGTTTGAAGGAATTTGGGGGCCCCAAGAAAAATGGGGGCCCCCAAGCACCCCCCCCCCCCCCCGCATGCAAAGCCTACGTTAACGCTACACTCATTTTTTTTTATATATATTCTTGCCTCCCGTTCTTCCCTGTAGGCTGCCGCTGTAGCGTGGCCGAGCTCCTCTTCCCCCTGCCTCTTCCCCAGTCCCCTATCAGTGCCAAGTACCGCGCATGGTACAGGAGATTCAGTTTCCTGTCTTCCCGGCCGGACTGACAGGAAGTGAGCACTCAGTGTGCACTTCCTGTCAGTCCGGCCGGGAACAGGAAACTGAATCTCCTGTACCACGCGCGGTACCCAGTCAGACTGACAGGACTCCAGGTGGAAGGAAGAGGAGCTCGGCCATGCTACAGCCTGGGAAGGGGAAGTTGGGGGCCCCGAGCAATTGTTTGTTTTGCCTGTCCTGTAGCGACGGGCCTGGGAACACCCTAATCACTCTGTGCGGTGCAGATTCTCTCTGCTGCCCGATATTTCACCAAAGACCCCCCCCCCCCCCAACTGGGCTCCTAAAAAACTATAAAAAATTAATTTAAAAAAAATTCAAACAAAATGATGCATTGCATCGCTCAGAGAAGTGGAGTTTAGGTAAAAACTGGAAGTCGCAATCTGAGTGCCTAAGCTCTGGTGTCCTCCCATCCACCAAAAGACAAGATAGTCATTGAGAAAAGACAGCTGGCAACTCCATAGTCCTGAAGTATTTTATTTTGCCATACCAGTGAGTAGCCCATTATGCTTTACCTTTGCAGGGAAATAAAGAAGAAGTAAAACCCATCAGGGTTTACTTCCTCTTTAAAACAACAACAAACTCAGAAGATTTAATAGAAGAAAAGATTAAAAAATTACTGAAGGTCCGCTTTAAGGAGGAGTGGTTGAGGTGGGGGGGGGGGGGGTAGGGTTGCCACCTGTCCAGGGTTCACCCAGATAGTTCAGGTATTGAATCATGTGTCCGGGTTACAGTACACCTGAAATTCAGACGCATTATTCAGACCAGGCTGTGACTTTCCAAGTAGCCGAGATAGTCATACACAAATCTGTTGGCGTCCGGGAGCTGCGGGCAGCTGTTTGGGGGCTGGTTTAACTGAAGAGTGGAGTGATAATGTCAGCAATTTGGCCACACCCACTGTGTGCCAAGGTGCGCTCTGTGCACTACATTACTACTCTCAGGGCCGAAATTACCATTGGGCCGCCCAATAGGGGACCCCGGCCCCAATCACGGGAACCCCCCTTTTGCGGCAATCGCGGCAACCCCCTCCCGTAATTTGCGGCAATCCTCAGTTCGCAGCAATTTCGGCACCCCCCTGCTCAACAACTTTGGCGCATGGATGTAATCCTCGGCACGCCCCCCACTCAACAACTTCGGCGGATGGATGTAATTCTCGCAAACTTCGATGCTCCAGCAGCTGTGTAAGGGGCCCCAAAGTTACTGAAGGCGGCCCCTAGGAAGAGGTCGGCGGCGTATCCAGACCCCCCCCTTTTCGGTCGGCGGTAACAACCCCCCCCCCCTGCTTCTCTGCTCCAGGGGGCCCCTTTGATTATTTAGCCCAGGGGTCCCCACCACCCTAAGTCCTGTCCTGACTACTCTCCTTGGGGCACCCAAATGTATCCCAGGTCTTTTATAATCCTATAGTGTTTACAGCAAAAAAAAATATAACAATTTAAAATTGCCCTGTGCTGCAAAAGTGTTCGGGCTTGAAGAAAAGGGGGCAACCTTGGGGGGGGTGGGGGTAAAAATGTGTAAATGAGGCCAAGCTAGATGAGCTACACAGCAGTTGGATTGTTTGACAAAAGGCTTTATCCCCCTAACTGGTAGACACATTTCGATTAAAGTAGACTCTTGTATTATCTACTGCTTGTTTTGTACGTCATTATTATCCTTGTACTGTCTTTTATTCCTTATTAGGTATATAAAATGTATTGTATTACGCCCCATGTATAACGAAGGGTTAACCATTAGTGTAAGGGGGCGGGGGGGGCCTCTTTGTTTGCAGACATGCATTGGCCGTGTAATCCGGAGATAATAAAACCGCCACATATAACTCCTACAGCTCAATGTGCAGTAAATGTTTAATATGCAATGCAGAACCGTAATAAGAAAAGTATCAAATTGCTATTCATAATAAAGATCGTCTCTTAGATTAAATTATCTTTTTTGAAAGGGAAAAAAAATAAAAAAAGAATCCAGGGTGTTAAAAAGTGAAAAGCGCACATTTTATATATAAAGAAGTGAGTGGGACAGATTAGCATTACTTTTCATAACAATCGGAGTTGTAGACTGTAAGCACAGGCTGTGATTATCATATTCTTAGAGGCTTTTATAGTACTTTTATTATAATATTTATGTAAGTGTTTGGCTCACCCATATTTCTGTTTTTTGCTCTTGCCGGAGAATGAAAGTAAATTTGTCACAAACCTGCGAAATTCAAACAAAAATTAGATTAATAAATGTATAAGCAAAGGTTAAAGCGTTTTTTACACCCAACACTTCATATTCCTGATATGTGCCGGCTGTACCATGTACTTGTATGAGGATCTCCTGTTCTCTTTGTATTGCTTTCTTTAACAACTTAAGCCCCGGACCAAAATGCAGGTAAAGGACCTTGCCCCTTTTTGCAAATCAGCACTGCGTCGCTTTAACTGACAATTGTGCGGTCATGCGACGTGGCTCCCAAACAAATTTGGCGTCCTTTTTTTCCCCACAAATAGAGATTTCTTTTGGTGGTATTTGATCACCTCTGCGGTTTTTATTTTTTTGCGCTATAAACAAAAATAGACAATTTTGAAAAAAATTCAATATTTTTTACTTTTTTCTATAATAAATATCCCCCAAAAAATATATAAAAAATGTTTCCCTCAGTTTAGGCCGATACGTATTCTTCTACCTATTTTTGGTAAAAAACTCGCAATAAGTGTTTATCGGTTGGTTTGTGCAAAATGTATAGCGTTTACAAAATAGGGGATAGTTTTATTGCATTTTTATTATTATTATTTTTTTTTACTACTAATGGCGGCGATCAGCGATTTTTTTCGTGACTGCGACATTATGGCGGACACTTCGGACAATTTTGACACATTTTTGGGACCATTGTCATTTCACAGCAAAAAATGCATTTAAAATGCATTGTTTACTGTGAAAATGACAATTGCAGTTTGGGAGTTAACCACAAGGGGCGCTGAAGGGGTTATGTATGACCTCATGTCTGTTTCTAACTGTAGGGGGGTGTGGCTGTAGGTGTGACGTCATCGATTGTGTCCCCCTATAAAAGGGATCACACGATTGATGACGCCGCCACAGTGAAGAACGGGGAAGCTGTGTTTACACACAGCTCTCCCCGTTCTTCAGCTACGGGGACCGATCGCGGGACTCCAGCGGCGAACGGGTCCCACAGTCACGGAGCTTCGGACCCACTCTGCCGACGTATATCGTCGTGCAGCGGTCCTTAAGAGGTTAAGTGAAATCCCTGGTGTTCCTGACAGTCCCTCTGCTTTCATATTATAAACTCACCACACTAAGCAGAAGAGCACATCGTGTTCAGTTCTCTAGCTATGCTGGGAACTCAGTGTACTGTTCTCCAATGATCAGACTTGTTCTGATACTCCCCTGCTGTACAGTCATTTACTGGGAAGTTCAGTGTACTGCTGATTCTCCTCCCCCAGCTCTTATGCAGCTGAGTACAGAGGGAATGTGATCACTTATAAAAAGGGAAAAAAAGGTATATATATATATATTTATATGTATATATATGTTTTTTTTTATATCTATCCAAAAATGTTTTGCCTTTTATTTCTATGTTAAACTGTATGGGCTGTTTTACAATGTTGAGGGTTTACAATCACTTTAACTTTAGTGAAAATCCCCTGTGACAAGGATCTGGAAGGCAGGAACAAGAAATGTCTCTGGACAGCCGCAGTCTGAACACATTGTAGCCTTTATTAAAAGAAGGACAGCACTACAAGTCACAGCAAAAAAATGAAACAAAACCTGGCTGCTGACGCGTTTCGCACTGAAACTAGTGCTTAGTCATAGACAAGGATCTGGAAATATGAAATCTTATTACCCCCCCCCCCCCGAAACACAAATGTTCCTAGATCACTACTTTAGCACCCCCCCCCCCCTACACACACATTTCCCATCCTAGAACAATACTTACCCCCAGATCACCGAAAAATTTCAAATGTTCCCCCAATATTGCCTTTTATGGCGCCTTACAGCGTCGTTATACCGGCACAGCATATCCTAATTATATGCATTTTATCCCCTAACGTTTTGTCTGTAAAAGCGTACGCCATCAACATTACGGCGAATATTAAACCGGCGTGAGAACTGAAAATACATCTCGCTTGCTATTTTCTTAGACATTTCATTGTTGCAAAACCCCTAATAACATTATGCTAATAAGAATAATAAAATAGTTTGCTGGACTTAAGAAAAAAAAAAGAAAAGGGACTAAAACGGCGGTCCGCAGCCTTTACGTCTTATTACTCGGCGTCAAGGTTTTCCGAAGCGCCAGAAGGGCCGTAAAAATAATAAACTCCTTAGAAGAATGTAGAGGTCACGAACATAGAGCATGAAATCTCATATTTATTCATGGTATTAAACACTGTAACAAAATTAAACAAGGTGGCATTTTAAACGTGCCGCAGAATTTTTTTTTTTATTCTTTCCACTCCTGGTAATTAAGAAGGCGACTCTGTCCAGGAAGAAATTTGTAAATCTAACCTTTCATTGTTCCACTGCCAGACGCTCAGATTGATGCCGCTGCAAGCTGGTTTAGGGTTGGAGGCGGAGTTCCCAAACTTTAAAGTTACCGGTCGGCAAGTTTTAACTGAGATGACCCTACACAGCGCCGGCTATTACCTTTCTTACGTACAAAAAGAGATGGAGAATCTTCGGTGTGCCCTTCTTCTGATTGCGGTTTCAGTTGTTACTGAGGAGACGTTCATCCAAAGTAATACAAGTACTGGAAGAGAATCTGTTTTTAACCACTTGCTTACTGGGCACATAAACCCCCTTCGTTCCCAGGCGAAATTTCAGCTTCCGGCACTGCGTCGCTTTAACTGACATTTGCGCGGTCGTGCGATGTGGCTCCCAAACAAAATTGACGTCCTTTTTTCTCCACAAATAGAGCTTTCTTTTGGTGGTATTTGATCACCTCTGCGGTTTTTATTTTTTGCGCTATAAACAAAAAAAGAGCTACAATTTTAAAAAATTATATTTTTTTTTACTTGTTGCTATAATAAATATCCCAATTTTTTTTTTAAAAAACTATTTTTTTCTCAGTTAAGGCCAATACGTATTTTTCGGAAAAAAAATCGCAATAAGCGACTGGTTTGCGCAAAAGTTATAGCGCCTACAAAATGGGGAACAGAATTATGATTTTTTTTTATTATTTTTTTTTTACTAGTAATGGCGGCGATCTGCGATTTTTATTGGGACTGCGATATTGCGACGGACGTATCGGACACTTCCGACACAAATTTGGGACCATTCACATTTATACGGCGGTCAGTGCTATAAAAATGCACTAATTACGGTATAAATGTGACTGGCAGGGAAGGGGTTAACACTAGGAGGTGAGGAAGGGGTTAAATGTATTCCCTGGGTGTGTTCTAAATGTGTGGGGGGAGGGGGGTGACTGGGGGAGGTGACCCATGCTGTGTCCCTATGTACAAGAGACACAGATCGGTCTCCTCTCCTCTGACAGCACGTGGAGCTCTGTGTTTACACCCCATAATCACACACAGAGCTCCACGTCCCTGCTGTTACCGGCTGTGTCACCGACGATCGCGTGTACCCGGCGGACATCGCGGCCACCAGGTGCACGCATTGGCTCCCCAGCGATGCGGCGGCACAGTGTTTACCCTCTGCGCGCCCCCCAGAGGCGCGCGCGGGTAATGCTTTTAAAAAGACGTCCAAAGACGTCCAGTTGGCACCTGAGAGCCGCGCTGGTGACGTCTTTTGTCAATAGCGCGGGTCTCAAGCGGTTAAAGTGATATTACTCGCTCAGGTATTTTTAAACATTTAAAGGGGCTGTAAAGGTGAAAAAAAAATTCCCCCATATAGCTTCCTTTACCTTAGTGCAGTCCTCCTTCACTTACCTCATCCTTCCATTTTGCTTTTAAATGTCCGTATTACTCATGCGCTATTTTCAGCGCTAAAACGGCTGAAATACGCCTCAGTGTGAAAGGGGCCTTAAAGCGGGGGTTCACCCTAAAAAAATGTTTTGTTTTTCTAGCATGCCATCAAGCATACTAGCGCGATCTACAGTACGCCTTTCTTTTATTTTTTGGCGCCGTACTTACGGTTTACCGCCGTAGTGAAGTTTCAGACTCCCCGAATGGGCGTTCCTATGCACAGGGAAGATGATTGACGGCCGGCTATGGCGCGTCACGCTGCCCGAAGATAGCCGAAATAGGACTTGCCTCTTCACGGCGCCTGCGCAGTCAGCTCTGATTTCTGTGCGCAGGCGCCGTACAACGCCGTGAAGAGGCAAGTCCTATTTTGGCTATCTTCGGGCAGCGTGACGCGCCATAGCCGGCCGTCAATCATCTTCCCTGTGCATAAGAACGCCCATTCCCCGCGGGGAGTCTGAAACTTCACTACGGTGGTAAACCGTAAGTACGGCGCCAAAAAATAAAAGAAAGGCGTACTGAAGATCGCGCTAGTATGCTTGATGGCATGCTAGAAATTTGTTTTTAGGGTGAAACACCGCTTTAAGGTTGGATTCACACCTTTTTAGTGCTTTTTGCATTTTGCAGATTTGCACTACAGAACGTGTTCCATAGGAAACCATGGTAAATGGACTGTAGTGCAAATCTGCAAAATGCACTAAGAATGGCATAGGTGTGAATCCAGCCTAAATCAGGGTTTCCAGAGCATCCCTTATGTCAGAGTCCCCAGAGTTCTCCCTTACATCAGAATCTACAGTATAAGGGAAATCTGCATGTTCAGATGTAAAAGGGGGAACTCTGTGGATTCAGATGTAAAAGGTGGACTCTATGAATTCAGATGTAAAAGGGGGACTCTGGATTCAGATGTAAAAGGGGGACTCTATGGATTCAGATGTAAAAGGGGGACTCTATGGATTCAGATGTAAAAGGGGGACTCTGGATTCAAATGTAAAAGGGGGACTCTGGATTCAAATGTAAAAGGGGGACTCTGGATTCAGATGTAAAAGGGGGACTCTGGATTCAGATGTAAAAGGGGGACTCTGGATTCAGATGTAAAAGGGGGACTCTGGATTCAGATGTAAAAGGGGGACTCTGGATTCAGATGTAAAAGGGGGACTCTGGATTCAGATGTAAAAGGGGGACTCTGGATTCAGATGTAAAAGGGGGACTTTATGGATTAGGGTTGCCACCTTTTCTTCAAGCCAAACCCGAACACTTTAGCGGCACAGGGCACGTTTTTTTCCCGTAGTATACACAATCGGATAATAAAAGACCTGGGGCACCTTCCGGTGCCTCAAGGACAGTGGTAATGCAGCGCGCTGCGGCAAACAGTGGGTGTGGCCAAACTGCTCTTGCTGACATCGTGGCTCCCCCTCAGTGATGCCAAACCTGCCCCCAGACAGCGGCCCGCATCTCCCGAATGGCAACAGATTTTTGTGTGACTACCTCAGTTACTTGGGGAGCCACAGCCCAGTCTAAATCAGGCAGACTGAAACCCGGACACAAGATCCCAAACCCGAACTGTCCAGGTGAATCCTGGACAGGTGGCAACCCTGATGTAAAAGGGATCTCTATGGATTCAGATGTAAAAGGGATCTCTGCGGACTCTGATGTAAAGGGGGAACTCTGTGGATTCTGATGTAAAAGGGATCCCTGTGGACTCTAATGTAAAAGGTAAACTCTGTGGACTCTGATGTAAAAGGTAAACTCTGTGGACTCTGATGTAAAAGGGATCCCTGTGGACTCTGATGTAAAAGGGAAACTCTGTGGACTCTGATGTAAAAGGAAAACTCTGTGGACTCTGATTTAAAAGGATAACTCTGTGGACTCTGATGTAAAAGGGAAACTCTGTGGACTCTGATTTAAAAGGGAAACTCTGTGGACTCTGATGTAAAGGGGGAACTTTGTGGCTTCAGATGTAAAGAGGGACTCTGTGGATAAAAAAAAATTGTTGTGCGCAGTGTTCGGGTTTGACTTGAAGAAAAGGTGACAACCCCACCCTGGGCCGGAGTTCCCCTTTAATTCTAGTCTCATCTCTGTTCCTATCTGCCTGTGTGAATTTTGCTCTTCCTTTCTGTATTGTCTAAACACCTGTTTTGCACAACACTAATGCAGGTAATGCGCCCCTATAATATGACTTAGCGCCCCTCATCCCATCTTCCCCCGTTTTAGCGTTGGTAACCCTACCGGCAGCCCAATGTTAAATTGCAGCTGGTGTGCATAGGCTGATGAGAGGCAAATATAAAGGAGGGTTACAGCAGGTGTCCCATTGCACTGCATTATTTGTTTACCCCGAGGGCCCTTCCTGCGCGCTCGTCTTATCTATTAGTGCTTTGCTTTACATCCCTAAATAATAAATAGGAAGTTTTAATGTCATCATTTACCTGTCAGGAAGTATTAGGCAGATTTTTATTGACTCCTTATGATGCTCGGCGGCTAAATATATCAGCCATCGTGATTACTCATCGATTATTTTCATTCTACTTAAGTTTTAATATATTTTGGGCCCAAGACTTGGGTAACAATGTGAATGAATGTGATTAATACGCCCGTCGTATTTTTGGCAGCGGGCAGTAAATGGGTTTCGGCGCCGAAGCTCTATAATAATGAGAGATGATTTTTTTTTTTTTTTTACGGATGGGAAACGGTCATAACGGCGAGGACTGACCAAAAATAATTAAGAAAAAAAAAATCATAAACTGGACGATTTTTGACGACTACAAATAAAGAGCGAGTGGGGGGGGGGGGGGGTGGGGTGATCGTGTTTACCGGCACGGAATCATTTTTAATTGGTCGGCTTTTTCTGAAAGGCTGTGGTGAGCGGTCAGTGGTGCTGATGGGTGCGCAAATACTCAGCCTCGTAGTAAAGAGGACTTACCTTTTACTATATACAGTGGGCCAGATCCACATACATTTACACCTGCGCCACGTATCAGAGATACGCTACGCCGCCGTACCTTACCTGGCGTACTTTCAAATCCACAAAGATTTTGCGCCGTAAGTTACGGCGGCGTAGTGTATTTCTGGCGGCCTAATTCAAATCGGCGATCAGGGGACGGGTTTCATTTAAATGAAGCGCGTCCCCGCGCCGAATGAACTGCGCATGCGTCGTCCAGAAATTTCCCGCCGTGCTTTGCGCGAAATGACGTCGCAACGATGTCATTTTTTTTAACTTAGACGTGAGTTACGTCCATCCCTATTCACGGACGACTTACGCAAAAAAAAAAAAAAATTCACATTTCGACGCGGGAACGACGGCCATACTTAACATGGCAATTCTACCTATACGCCGAAAAATACCAGCTTTAACTATACGCCGGAAAAGGGCGACTACAGACGACGTAAGAGAATGCGACGGGCGCGCGTACGTTCGTGGATCGTCGTAAATCGCTAATTTGCATACCCGACGCGGAAAACGACGCAAACTCCACCCAGTGGGCGCCGAAGTATTGCATATAAGATCCGAAGGCGTACGAAGCCGTACACCTGTCGGATCTTACCCAGGTTTGAGGATTCAAACTAAAGATACGACGCGGGAAATTTGAAAGTACGCCGGCGCGGGGACGCGCTTCATTTAAATGAAACCCGCCCCCTGATCGCCGATTTGAATTAGGCCGCTAGAGGGGTGACACCATCCCGACATTGAGGATTTTTTTTTTTTTTAGCTGACACACCCAGCGCCGCCGCGTGTGTGTCTGTCCGACTTTGTCCTCCTTCTTCTTCCTCCGCTCCCCTACTGAGCCAGCCACCAGCCAGCGAGCGGCGAGGCCGCGGAGTTGTAGACTGCTAACCCTTAAATCCACAGGTGTAGTTGACGTTAGTATATGACCAAGTGTGTCAATGGGAACTGACTAGTTTATAGAGCAGGGGGTCTCAAACTGGCGGCCCTCCAGCTGTTGTGAAACTACAAGTCCCATGAGGCATTGCAAGGCTGATAGTTAAAAGCATGACTCCCACAGGCAGAGGTATGATGGGACTTGTAGTTTTGAAACAGCTGGAGGGCCGCCAATTTGAGACCCCTGTATAGAGTCATGGCAGAACAGAGGACCAATCATCACCAGCGGCTCCTTCTGGGATAGAGTATTAAAAAATGAAATCATACACCCCCCCCATCCCACCACCCCAGCCCCCGCTGTACTTACCTCTATGGGGTGATGAGCTGTCAATGCCCACAGCGCCTGTGAAATCCCCGCTTTTCTCTTCTGGGTCCCTCCCACAGCTTTGATCTCTGCGCAGACTATGTACAGAACAGCGATGATATCACTGCTACTTTGACAAAAACAGGAAACGTTTAAATGAAAGAAAGCGCAGAGAAAAATGACTGAACTAGAAAGTCTGACCGATATCTACACTCAGAAACAATGTATCACACGCAGGAATCAAGGCTGGATTAATGGGATGCAAAAGGAGAGCAGTGTTCTAATCTCATCTGAGGTCTGAATTCTGATTGGTTGCCAATCAGGATGAGATTAGAACACTGCTCTCTCTTTTTGCATCCCATTAATCCAGCCTTGATTCCTGCGTGTGATACATTGTTTCTTTGTGTAGATATCGGTCAGACTTTATATTTCTCTGCGTTTTCTTTCATTTGAGCGTTTCCTATTTTGGTCACTAAATCAAGGCCGTGCTTATCCCGGGGGCCCCCGGGTGATGGCTGTGATTTGGAAGTATTATATGTGCTTAGAGATTAAGGCCTATCACTTGCAGCCTTCCTACAGGTTAATCTTCTGTCGCATTTTTCTTTAAACGCGGGACGTATCTGCGCGCGGCGGCGGGCTCCGGGGTCAGGCCCACAATCCCATATGAATTGGTTCACACGATGTAAAATGGTTGCCCCTTCCAAGTTATTAACCCTGTCACACTTCACATCCACCGCTCTGTCTGGAGATTAGCGGCGGCGGCTGGCGGCGGAAGGCCCGGAGTAACGCGCTCGCCAACACAGGCCGCAGTTATTTCTCCAGCAAAACCCTGCTAATTAACAGGTGAGGGTATAATTACATATATGGGGATCATTTATCAGAGGAGCCTGGGGGGGGGGGGGGGACCGTCCACTTTGCCCCTTGTCCGCGTCCTCTCGCTCCCATCGGCATTGTCAAGACGGGTTATCGGAGAAAAAAATAACCACAATGCTCACTGAGGGGGGGATGGTAAAAGGCTGCTGTGCTGGCGCAGTGCCAATGTTCAATTTATAACGGCAAATTCAAAGATGATAACATTCTGGTTGGTGGCGCACCGAAATGAAAATTTTGGTGCCGAAACCAAAGCCCAAAATTCAGGATGCACTTGGAATTGACGTTTTAAAATTATTATTATTTTTTTTATAAATAATGATATTATATTCAACTTTTTAATTAAAATCAGAAATGTAAGAGACGGCGGCCTGACGAGTCGCGTCCCATTCTATGCAATAGAACCGTTCTAATAGGAGCGACGCAAGTTTCTCCGACTTAGAAAAAGGTTCCTGTACGACTTCGGGGGCGGCTCGGGGCGATCTGCATTGACTTCTATACAGAACTCATTTTGCTAATCGCCTCTGAAGTCGTCTTCAGGACGACATGCAGAGTCGCCCCCAAAGTCGTGCCGCCGCAGTGTGAACCGGCTCTAAAGAGAAACTGCAGTCTGCTCACATAATTTGTAATTGTAATTCTGAAGCTTCCCTCCAACCACTTTGCATATTATTTTATATATACTGCGATTCTGTACTGGCCAAATATGCTGCAGAAATCTCCCTCCACTGAGTCTGGCTGCAGCCATTTTAACTGTGGGCAGCTGAAACTGCTGCCTGTTCACTTCCTGGATTTACACAGACACACACCTCCAGCTCTGCAGCTCTCATTGGCCCTCTTATGACTCATACCCCTCCCTTCCTGGCAAACTCTCACAAGGAAGTAAGAGAGAGAGAGAGAGCTGTGAATGATGTCATAATCGTAGGCTAATGACCAGACAAGAAACAGGAAGTGGGCTGTATAATGCCGCGTACACATGGTCGTTTTTTGTGATGAAAAAAACCCGACATTTTTAAAAACGTCATTTAAAATGACCGTGTGTGGGGAAAACGTCGTTTTATGTCTTCTGAAAAACGACCAAAAAAAAATTCAAACATGCTTCAATTTTTTATGTCATTTTTCAAAACGTTGTTTTTTGTGTCATAAAAAAATGATCGTGTGTGGGCTAAAACGACGTTTTTAAACCCGCGCATGCTCAGAAGCAAGTTATGACGCAAGCTTGAATGGAACAGAGTGCCGTCGTACGTGTTGAACGTAACCGCGTTCCATCCAGCCTTGTCAGTGTCCTCTTGCCCGGCGTCCATCGGCGACCTTGTCCGGCGTCCGTCTGCGGCCTTGCGCGGGGTCCATCCAGCCTTGTCGGTGTCCGTCGCGTCCATCTGCCGGTCCGTCCAGCCTTGTCGGTGTCCGTCGCGTCAGTCTGCCTGGGGTTGCAGCGTTGTGTGTTTGAATTTGGCGCCTCGGTCGAGCTGTGCAGAGCCGTATTTACGGTGTGTACGGCTACTCTTGGCTTCTCTCGGCTCCTCTCGCGTGGCTGCGGGCGGAGCCGAGCGTGGCTGAGCCTAGCCGAGTGCGCAGTACATTCGGCTCGGTCTTTGTCGGGCTTTGTCGGCGGCGCTCAGAGACAGCGAGGATCGGCGTATAACGCGCACCCACGATTTTCCCCAGATTTTAAGGGGGAAAACGTGCGCGTTATACGCCGATAAATACGGTAATTTCAGTCCAGGAGAGAAGCCGGTACAACTGTGCAAGACTGAAGATTGAAATCCGAGCCGTGTTAGGCCCCATACACACAGGAGGATTTATCCGCGGATACGGTCCCGCGGACCGTTTCCGCGGATAAATCCTCTCGAGGATTTCAGCAGATTTTAATGCGATGGAGTGTACTCACCATCGCATTGAAATCCGTGCCGAAATCCTCTGGCGATGACGTGTCGCACCGTCGCCGCGATTATGACGCGGCGACGTGCGCGACGCTGTCATATAAGGAATTCCACGCATGCGTCGAATCATTACGACGCATGCGGGGGATCCCTTCGAACGGATGGATCCGGTGAGTCTATACAGACCAGCGGATCCATCCGTTGGGATGGACTCCAGCAGATGGATTTGTTTGGCATGTCAGCAAATATTCGATCTGCTGGAATCCATCCCAGGGTCGAAATATCCGCGGAAACAGATCCGCTGGAGTGTACACACCATAGGATCTATCCGCTGAAACCCATTGGCTGGGATTTTTCAGCGGATAGATTCTATGGTGTGTACGGGGCCTAAGTAACTGAATAAGATCTGATATCTCAGTCTCTTGCAGTCCCTGTACAGAGAGAGAAGCAGCACAAGGAGCCAATCATTTCATGTGCTGACAAGAAGCATGCTGATAGGAAAGATCGGAGTGCTGTGCTGCTTCTCCTATCACTGTCCAGTCACAGGCTGGGGGGTGGGTCAAAACAAGTGGGTTGAATGATGCCGCTGTTCTAACTAAGGACATCTAGTGGCAGAACAAGCAGTACTGCAGGGGAAAGCAAATATTGCAGCAAAAGCTGTTTTTTTTTTTTAGCTTTATCTTTAGTTGGCGTTCTACTTTAAATAAATACAGATATATAAGGGTGATGTGCTGCTCCATCTAATAGAGGGATAGGAATAATATAATGGAATGTACACACAGTTCGTGTATCTACTCACCAATGTCGAATTCCGGCATTATTGGCCACCGGAGGATAGCAAACAGGCCAAACTCCACACTTTGCCGGGATCAGAGCTGCCAATCTGACATTTCCTCTCGCAGTCAAAAACGTCTTCCAGGCCAACTCGACTCAAAGCTAATATTTCACTTCTGCCTTGATGCTGGCAGGTTGGATCTCATATCTTCTATTGGCGGCATTGTTATACATCAGCTCACATGAACCCGATCGATTATTTTTGTGCAAATGTCATTAGATAAATTCTAAAGGCAAAAAAAAAAAAGTGTGGAAACTATGGACAGCTGAGAAAAAGTTTGGTCAATTATATATACACTTTGGGCCAGATTCAGAGAGAACTTACTCCGACGTATCTGTTGATACGTCGCGTAAGTCCACGGATGCGGCGTCGTATCTATGCGCCTAATTCACAGTACAAGATACGTCTGAATTTTGACTTCCTACGACCGACGTAAGTCTCCTACGCCGTCGTATCTTGTTGGGTGCATATTTACGCTGGCAGCTAGGGGCGCTTCCAATGATTTACGAGTCGAATATGTAAATGAGCAAGATACGCCGATTCACGAACGTACTTACGCCCGTCGCAGTAATCTACGCCGTTTACATAAGGCGTACGTCCGCCGTAAGTTTACCCCTCATAAAGCAGGGGTAAGTCATGTTAAGGTATGGACGTCGGAAACGTCAGAACAGCCGTCGGATTTTACGTCGTTTACGTAAGTCGTACGTGAATGGGGCTGGGCGTAAGTTACGTTCACGTCGTACGCATTGAGCCGTCGTATCTTAGGGAGTATATGCGACGTGATTCTGAGCATGCGCGCGCATGCGCCGTTCGTACAGCCATGCATTTACATGGGGTCGCGATTCATTTTAATACAACACGCCCACTGCCTGCCTACTTTGAATTAGGCGGGCTTACGCCGGCCTATTTATGTTACGCTGGCGTACATATGGGAGCAAGTGGTTTGTGAATACTCAGCTGGCCTCTCAATGTTACGTCGGTGTAGCGCATATGAGATGCGCTACGCCGGCACAAAGATACGCCAATGTACCTGAATCTGGCCCTATATATATATATATATATATATATATATATATATATATATATATATATATATATATATATATATACATTATATTTATATTTATTATATTAATGTATTATATTACCCAGGTTATAGCCTTTGCGCTAGTGGACTTCTGATTACAGCTTGACATTTAGACAGTGAGACTTTTGATCAAATATTATTATTTATAATATTGTTATTGTTCATATTTATTATGTATTATATTTATATAGTATATTATTCAGATTGTAGCCCTTGTGCTAGTTGTTTATTAGGCAGTGGGTTTGTGACTCCAGCCTGGCCTTGAGACAGTCAGACAGTGTGAAAAGTATGGACAGCCAAGAACATTTTTGGTCAAATATTATTATTTTACTTATTATGTTTATACTGTACATAGTTAATGTATTATATTATCCAGGTTATAGCCTTTGCACTAGTGGCCTTTTTTACTATTGGGTTCATGACTCCAGCCTGGCATTGAGACAGTCAGATAGTGTGAAAAGTATAGACAGCCAGGTAAAAATTGGGTCATATATTTTTATTTTGTTTATATTTTTATATATTTGTATTTATCACACTTGTATTTATGAAGGTAATTGCCTTTGCACTAGTGGGCTCCTGACTCCAGCCTAGCATTGAGACAGCCAGACAGTGTGAAATGTATCAACATCTAGGAAATATTTTGGTCACATATTATTATTTATTATATTTAATTTGTATATATTTATTATTTATTATATCTATTATTTGTAATATGTATATATTATATTATTCAGATTCTAGCCCTTGTGCTAGTGGCCTATTGCGCTAGTGGGTTTGAGACCCCAGCCTGGCATTGAGACAGCCAGAGAGTGTAAAAAGTATAGACAGTCAGGTAAAAATTGGGTGAAATACTATTATTTTATTTATATTTTATGTATTTGTATTTATTATAGCTATATTTTTGAGGTTATTGCGTTTGTGCTAGTGGCCTTTTGCGCTAGTGGGCTGATGACCCCAGCGTGGCATTGAGAGGCGTAGATATGCCCGATACCGGCGGCGTGTTACGCCTGCCATATGATGGGGAGAGAAGTCATTGACGTACACCGTTCCCCGCTGAACACTGAAGCGTCTAGCGTCCCAGATTACCAGACTAGCGGTTTCAGCGTTCTCTGTGTTTGTCCCATTTGTTAATTAGAGCCAGTATTTTTTAATTAGCTATCACCTGGATTTGTCTGTCGCTTAGGGGGATTTATTTTAGTTTTTATTAAAGAAAAAAAAAATACATCTTTTGGAATGCACTTTATAGAGTGCAGCGCGCTGCTTGTAGACTCAGATCTCTCTGACCTTCTTGTCTATCCTTGCAATCAACTGTCACTCTTCAGCAGTTAAAAGGTAACTAAACTCAAAAGTAAAAAAAATGATGTACAGTATTATACTGTAGCTTGGATGTAGTGGCTGCATAAATATATATATATTTTTTTAGGCTTTTATTCCTTTATTTTTACCTGTTGATCAGCCAGTAAACACTTCGGCCCAGATTCGCGCACATCTTTGTGCGGGCGTAACGTATCCTATTTACGCTACGCCTCCCCCAACTTTGACAGGCAAGTGCCGTATTCACAAACCAAAGTTGCGGCGGCGTAGCGTAAATAGGCCGGCGTAAGCCCGCCTAATTCAAATGTGGAAGATGTGGGTGTGTGTTATGTAAATTTAATGTGACCCCACGTAAATGGCGTTTTTTACGAACGGCGCATGCGCCTTCCGTGAAAGTATCCCAGTGCGCATGCTCCAAATTAACCCGCAAAAAGCCAATGCTTTTGACGTGAACGACGCCCAGCCCTATTCGTGAACGACTTACGCAAACGACGTAAAACGTGAAAAATTTGACGCTGTTCCGACGTCCATACCTAACATTGGTACGCCTCATCTACGCCTCATAGAGCATTGGTAACTTTACGCCGGAAAAAGCCTTACGTAAACGGCATATCTGTACTGCGACGGCCGGGCGTACGTTCGTGAATAGGCGTATCTAGCTGATTTACATATTTCTAGGCTTAAATCAGCGTACACGCCCCTAGCGGCCAGCGTAAATATGCAGTTAAGATACGACGGCGTAGGCGACTTACGCTGGTCGTATCTTAGACAAATACTGGCGTATCTGATTCTTTGAATCAGGCGCCAAGATACGACGCCTCAGACTCAGAGATACGACGGCGTATATGGAGATACACCGTCGTATCTCCTACGTGAATCTGGGCCTTCCTGTCTTAGGCCGGCCATACATGGTTCGAATCTTGGCCGGTGCTGAACCGGCCGAGATTCGAACCATGTATGGCCGACGTTTCTTCTTACGTTGTTACGTTGATTAATTTTCACTTAAAATTTGAACCATTAATGGGCAGGCTGAGTGTACCAAGTTGATTGTTCGATGAACTTGGGTAAAACCAGCCTGCCAGAATCATTTGCGATTATCGCTAGCAGCTGCTATATATAGCAGGGTTCTCAAACTGGCGGCCCTCCAGCTGTTGGAAAACTACAAGTCCCATGAGGCATTGCAAGGCTGACAAGGTGTTACTTTTATTGCTATTACAAGGAATGTAAACATCCCCTGTAATAGAAAAAAGCATGACACGTCCTCTTAAATATGAGATCTGGGCTCAGATCTCATATTTGGACTAAAATGCAATAAAAAATAAAAATACAATTTTTGTCATTTGAAAAAATGACCAAAAAAATTGCCCTTTAAGAGTTATGGACAGAAGTGACGTTTTTGACACCTCTTCCACCCTGCTATGGTATGGAGGTGGGTGGGGGCCATCTTCCCCTCACTCATCTCCATACCCAGCCACAGAGAGGACCAGATCGCCTCCGGTAAGTGGCAGAGGGCACTGGAGAGCGGCGGGAGGGGGGCCCTCTCCTGCCGCCGATAGCGGTGATCTTGCGGCAAATTCGCCGCCGAGACCACCATTATCGGAAACTGGACCACGGCCTGAAGACGAGGATATCTGGGTTATGGCAGCTAGCTGCTGCCATAACAGAGATAGCCCAAAGTCAAAGAGAGGATGTATATAGTCGTGCGGCAGAAGTTGTTAATTATAGCACATGTGCCGAAACGCGTTGGGCCTCTTGGCTGTTTTACGCCCGTATTTAAATAAAGCTTTGAGACGATTTTTGTTGTACAGGGTATAAAATTGTATTATCCTATACTGGCAGTGCCTATATTATCAGTGGTGGGAAGAGAACCCACGACTCCCTCATTACCAGGTAAGATCACTATAAACCAAAGACACAAATTATAATCAGGCCTCAACATTCCAAAACCCAACTTGTGGTATTTTTTGGGGTTTCTTTTTTTAAAAATCCTTTATTGCTTCCTTCTGTTTCTTCTCAAATTCCATGAAATAAAAAAAAATAAAAAAATTCAAGCCAGGCAGATACACACTATTTTAGGACTTTTGTCATTAAGAATGAAATGAGACAATTTACCCGTCCCACGCTAAATTAATGGTCCAAATCGCAATTTGCTTAATTTATATGCAGATTTAAAAATGTTGAAAGCGTGCCAAGGCAGAGAGTGACAACAGCACACGTTTATAGACGATAACCTCTATCCCTCAAAATAGATGGCGCTTCCGACCATCGCCTTGTCTTTTTTTTTTTTTATCTTCTCCCGTCTGATTGTAATCTCCTTGGAGTGTCGTCCTTTTTTTTTTTTTTTTTTTCCGCAAGCGGTTTGTTAATATTTTTGTATGTTAATTGTTACTGTCTTTCACGCACAGGATATTTCACCGCGGATTGGCCGCTTTATAAATAAATGACGGTAATGTGCTACATAGATAATTTCACGGATTTAAAGCACAATCCATTAATGACAGATTACTGTAATGATCCGGATCCTGGGAGGTTGTTTAGCATTCATAAGATGTTTTAAAGGATAACATTAGAAAGTTATAAAATTGGGTACATTTTAAAAAGATTTTAAGTTTTTTTTGAGTATCTCATGTAATATGTTTACTTTGGAGTATTGAAGTTTTCCAATACATTATTTGCTTCGAAAAGGTTGTTATATTTATAATAAGCCCACTCTGACCTCTGTAGTTGCAGGCACTATGGAGTAATGAATCCTCAAGCAGAATCACATTCATTTTCATTTTCAGCAGCTCAGTTGCCCCTGCTCCTCACTGCCAGCATCGACTCAGCAGCTTAGCTCCCCTAATTTCCCACTGTTATCAGTGACTTAGCAGCTCAGCTGCCCTGATTCCCCACTCTTATCAGTGACTCAGCAGCTTAGCTCCCCTGATTCCCCACATGTATCAGTGACTCAGCAACTCAGCTATCCTTGCTCCCCACTCCTATCAGAGACTCAGCAACTCAGCTATCCTTGCCCCCCACTCCAAGCAGTGACTCAGCAGCTCAACTCCCCTTGATTCCCCACATGTATCAGTGACTCAGCAACTCAGCTATTCTTGCTCCCCACTCCTATCAGTGACTAAGCAACTCAGCTATCCTTGCTCCCCACTCCAAGAGGTGACTCTGCAGCTCAGCTCCCCTGATTCTCCACTCTTATCAGTGACTCAGCAACTCTGCTATTCTTGCTTACCATTAGTCTCAGTGACTCAGCAACTCAGCTATCCTTGCTCACCACTAGTATCAGTGACTTAGCAGCTCAGCTCCCCCAATTCTCCACTTGTATCAATGACTCAGCAGCTCAGCTCCCCTGATTATCCACTCTTATCAGTGATTCAGCAACTCAGCTATCCTTGCTCACCACTAGTATCAGTAACTCAGCAGCTCAGCTCCCCTGATTCCCCACTCTTATCAGTGACTCAGAAGCTCAGCTCCCCTGATTCCCCACATGTATCAGTGACTCAGCAACTCAGCTATCCTTGCTCCCCACTCCTATCAGTTACTAAGCAAATCAGCTATCCTTGCTCCCCACTCCAAGAGGTGACTCTGCAGCTCCACTCCCCTGATTCTCCACTCTTATCAGTGACTCAGCAACTTAGCTATTCTTGCTTACCACTAGTATCAGTGACTCAGCAACTCAGCTATTCTTGCTTACCACTAGTATCAGTGACTCAGCAACTCAGCTATCCTTGCTCACCACTAGTATCAGTGACTCAACAGCTCAGCTCCCCTGATTCTCCACTCGTATCAATGACTCAGCAGCTCAGCTCTCCTGATTCTCCACTCTTATCAGTGATTCAGCAACCCAGCTATCCTTGCTCACCACTAGTATCAGTGACTCAGCAGCACAGCTCCCCTGATTCCCCACTGTTATCGGTGACTCAGCAGCTCAGCTCCCCTGATTCTCCACTCGTATCAGTAACTCAGCAGCTCCCCACTCCAAGCAGTGACTCAACAGCTTAGCTCCCCTGATTTCCCACTTTTATTAGTGACTCAGCAGCTCAGCTATCCTTGCTCCCCACTCCAAGCAGTGACTTAGCGACTCAGCTCTCCCCTGCTTCCTACTGACAACAGTAAGGCTTTTTTCACACCTGAGCATACTGGAATCGCAGGCAGAATCGTCTCTACTTCAAAGAGAATCTGGGAACCATGTTTTTAACTTCAATTTTTTATTAAATTAATTAAATTAAAATTAAAGTTTTAAATGTTACATTTTTACAAAATTCTGCAAAGGTGACCTTGCCTTCCCTTCCTTTCTTCTTACCACTGACTGACATATTTCCTTTAAGAAGAACACACAGTCATTTCTTTTTCAATTACAGGTTATTTTTCAGCTTGTAGACCATGTGATCTCCCCCATGCTTTTGGAGATAGTCACCATATGGTGATCCTGGAATGGTGGATGTCCCGAGTGATACAGTCCTTGCAGAAAGGTTTCCTTCTTAATGAAAATGGATATACTGAAGAGGTCAAAGCATAAAGCGGGTTATTGATCTGCAAAGTGAGCCAATTGTTGTACGCCGGCGTCAGGAGGCCCCGAGATTTGGCTGACGGAGCATTTGCTCCTTTGTCTAGCTTGGTACATATGTATGATGGGAATGAGTCGGTGGACTGTTTTGAGCCCTTCATTCAAAACTCTCTAATTTTAGCCGTCTTCTGAGATGGTAACACAAAATTGTTTGTCCTTTTATAATAGAAAGTAGAAGTCCAGGCCTCTGGAGCCAGTTTAATTTCATTCATGAAGCTTTCTTCTGAAGAAAAAAACAATGACATTTAATCCATTTATAGTCCGTTGTGGGTCGTGGTTTTGGTTTACGGAGATAGGTTGACTCTTGCCTTGTGGGAATGTATCTTGTTTAAAGGATACCAATACTTTTAATACACCTTCATTCTAGCAAACCCCCTCATCCCCCCCATGTAATGGGAACTCCTCTACAGACCTCAGATCAATGGACCACTTGGAGCGGGAACTGAGGCCTTTGGTGAGCTACTTCTCTTCCAAACTCATTGAGAAGTCGACTATTTGCAAGCCGGCATACAGACACCTTTCTAATTGGTTATTATGACCTATTGAATAAAGAATGGCATTTTATAATACCCCCCCCCCCCATGTTTCCATAATGCCTTATATATTCACCTTTTCCATTAGTGTTTATGGAGAAAAGGAGGCCCAGTCACAGTAACGCAAGGTCATCCAGACATGAGTAGGCCCTGGCTCCAGGTTAGAGATGTGCATGACGGTAAAGCTTGTTTTGTTTTGGATTAGTTCATTAAGTTAATAATTTTGTTTCATAATATTTGCTATTCTAGAATGATTCGTTTTCTAAATTCGTTTTATATATTCGTTATTTTCAAATCGATTTGAAATTCAAATTTTAGAAACTTTGTTTTTTCGATTCTATTCCATTCAATTCTACTACATTCAATTCTATTCTTTTATTTTCCATTCTATTTTATTTTATTCTATTTTTTTATATTCTGTTTTATTTTATTATGTTCTATATTTGCAGCCTAAGTAGGAATCATCATCTTATTACACTTTTATACCTTACTGAATTTATTGCAATATGTTTCCATTAAATGCTGACCACTAAACTCACCTGCCTGACACACTGACCATTAGGCCGCGTACACACGGTCGGACAAAACCGATGAGGTTCAGTTTCATCGGTCCAAACTGACTGTGTGTATAGCCCATCGGTCTGTTTTCCTTCGGTCCAAAACTGTAAAACATGCTTCAAAATCGAACCGATGGACCGCTACCCGATCGGTCCAAACCGATGGTTAGTACAGAAAGCATTGGTTCAAAATCCGCGCATGCTCAGAATCAAGTGGACGCATGCTTGGAAGCATTGAACTTTTTATTCAGCACGTCGTGTGTTTGACGTCACCGCGTTCTGACCTGATCGGTTTTTGTAACGATGGTGTGTACGCACATCAGACCATCAGGCCACTTCAGCGGTGAACCGATGGAAATGGCCCGTCGGACCATTCTAATCGGTTTGGAACGACTGTGTGTACGCGGCCTTACACTGACCTACCTGACATACATACACTGACCTACCTGACATACATACACTGACCTACCTCACATACATACACGACTTACCTCACATACATACACTGACCTACCTGACCAGGAGACAGACTTCATGTGTGCTGCAGCAGCTCAGCTCAGCTCAGCCATGGTGGGCGGTGTGCGCTGTGCGTCGCACCCATCATCATCACAGCAGGCAGCCAGAGGAGGAGAGTAGAGCCGGCCACCAGAGCGCCGAGCGGGGATCTAACAGTGATGTGGAGCGGCTGCCTAATTTACGCCTTTTGAAGCCTGCATCGCCTACGATGGACTTCACACATCCCGCGGTTCCGGCATTGGACCACTGGGAGGTCTATCATAGGTGCTGCAGGCTCCAGAGAGCGGGACTTGCTATGTCACTCGGGGCACTCAGCATCGCTCAGGATCAGATCGGTCCCCACTCGGTGGCGCTCGGTGCCAACAATAAAAGGGTGCACCCCTGGCTTTTCAGGGGCCCAGCCCCCCCCTCCCGACGCCACTGGGTCTCGGGATGCTTTACTGTTGGCATGACACAGGACTGATGGTAGCGCTCACCTTTTCTTCTCTGGACAAAGTGTATAAAATGTTTGGGGGTTCTACGTAATTTTCTAGCAAAAATAAAATGTTTTTAACTTGTAAACACCAATTCTCAGAAAGAGGCTCGGGGCTTAAGTGGTTAAAGTGCAAAGTTGATGAATTTGACTCGAGTGTTAAATATAATCTTTATTCAAAATGTACCAGTCGTAATCTCCATGGAAATCTTTGTACAGGAAGGAGGTGTATGGGAGAATCACAATTGATTTTGTGTCTGTTGTATGCGCAGCTAACACTGTCTGTCTTGCTTCCTTCTTGACCCAGCGCATTGTTTCCAAGTGCTTTCCCCACTCAATGCAGACAAGAGGCGTGCGATAATCAAATCACAGTGCCCCCAAAGCAACGCTTTCCTTTTTTTTTTTTACAAAACGTGTTCTGTCCCAATTAACATATGGAGCCTTGTAGGGTGATAATCACTGATAAGATGACTTGATAGGGTCACGCCACGTTGCGCGTGATTACTGTGTGTCTGTCATGGTGCTCTCACAGGAATTTTGGGTTAATATAGAAATGATACGTGGCGGTTCTGTGAAAAGCAGTAAAGCTTGAATCCCACTGGGGCCCCAAGGATAAAAAAAAATGGAACGGCAGTAAGTGTCGGGTTCTGGTTTCAGCTGCCATCTAACTGGCATTAGAGAAATGAAAACAGAGACAAATAAAAACATCTGGGTTCTAGAGCCTATATACGATACACTATATTGTCAAAAGTATTAGGACGCCTGCCTTTACACGCACATGAACTTTAATGAAAGCCCAGTCTTAGTCCGTAGGGTTCAATATTGAGTTGGCCCACCCTTTGCAGCTATAACAGCTTCAACTCTTCTGGGAAGGCCGTCCACAAGGTTTAGGAGTGTGTCTATGGGAATGTTTGACCATTCTTCCAGAAGCGCATTTGTGAGGTCAGGCACTGATATTGGGCGGAAAGGCCTGGCTCGCAGTCTCCGCTCTAATTCATCCCAAAGGTGTTCTGTTGGGTTGAGGACAGGCCAGTCAAGTTTTTACATAATTTCATGCTCCCAACTTTGTGGGAACAGTTTGGGGATGGGCTCTTCTTGTTCCAACATGACTGGGCACCAGGGCACAAAGCAAGGTCCATAAAGACATGGATGAGCGAGTTTGATGTGGAAGAACTTGACTGTCCTGACCTCAACCCAATAGAACACCTTTGGTATGGATTAGAGCGGAGACTGTGAGAGACAGGCCTTCTCATCCAATATCAGTGCCTTACCTCATGGCTTTTGGAAGAATGGTCAAACATTCCCATAGACACACTCCTAAACCTTGTGCACAGCCTTCCCAGAAGAGTTGAAGCTGTTGTCTTCCTGATTCCCCCCCCTCCGCCAATAAGGAAGCAGTTCCTGAGGCCAAGGACTCCCTGGCCAATCGGGTCTTAGGACACACTTCCTGTTCACCGTTGTCCCACCCAGGACTTGTGCAAGGATTTTTTACACCAAATCTCATTATGCCACCCCCTCCTTGGCTCCACCCCCTTTGCCCTGCCCATGTATACCCCACCTATTTAATGAAGCACCCATCAAATTCAGCCTCAACAGCGCCCATCAAATGCAGCCTCACTGGCACCCATCAAATGCAGCCTCACCAATGCCCATCAGTGCAGCCTACCAGCACCCATAAAATGCAGCCTCACCAGCACCCATCAAATGCAGCCTCACCGGCGCCCACCAAATGCAGCCCACCAGCGCCCATCAAATGCAACCTACCAGTGCCCATTAAATGCAACCCACCAGCGCTCATCAAATGCAACCTACCAGTGCCCATCAAATGCAGCCTACCAGCGCCCATCAATGAATGTTTGTTTGCTTCCATTCATTCAGGAGTCGGGGCACAGACAGTCCTCCGCTGCTGCTGCTGCGCATCTGACACTATGTGCGAACAGGTCGGCGGCTGCCTGCTGATGCTGAGACCTTTTTTGCTTGCTGCAGAGGGAAGAGCGTAGGGACACCAGTGGCTGGGCGCCCTAGGCATCAGCGCACCCTAGGTGGCTGCCTAGTTTGCCTAGTGGTAGCACCAGCCCTATTCCTGTCCATCTCCCTCGCGGGGGAAGGGGGTGTTGATCAATTCCCTTCCATTTCCGGGGGGCGGCATGGTGTTAGTTTGCTGCCCCCCCCCCCTCCAATATATTGAGCACCGGCTGCCACTGCTGAAAACGATAGGAGGGTTTCATTTAGCTTAAAATGTAGCTAAAGAAGAGGGATTGGGTGGTTCTGAACCTTATTCCTCCCTTTGAACAGAGATCACATGACTAATGACCTAGGCAGGAGGCGGCAATGTGGAGCAGCATTTTTTCTCTGGGAATAGAAAGTGTTTCTGCTTTATATTCTATACTTTTTTTTATTCATCGCAACCAGTAAACATGGCTTTATGTTAACATCTGAGTAAAGGCCCACTTTAATTTCTATCTAATGATGAATTCCTTTTAATAAAATGTACTGGCTGCATTTTTTATAGCAATTATCTTTTTAAGCCCAGTCTGGCTGTATTTTTAATGCACATCTCCTCTCTTGTCCAATTATTCCTATAAGCAATGTTGGGGCATGTACCACTAAACTCATAAAAAAACAACAAAGCTGCCAAGTAAAGCCCGTACACTCACAGCGTTTTTTGTCTGACGACAATTAATCAAAATACCAGGTGCTAATATAGCAGCCAAACCACTGGCAACACTTTAATAGACAGCATTTGTTATGGTAATGTACAATTAGCTGGTAAATAGCACCTGTTTGAACAGTGTGATGAGGAAATCCCATTGGTATGCTTAATTAATATTTTGACGAGAATATATAATAATGATTTCTGATAGCTAATGCCTTCACTATCCTGCCGAGAAGCAATCTAATATTGCTCGCCCCGAATCCTCATTCCCTTTACCTCTTGATCTCCTGAAGCTGCAACAGGAGAAAATTGCTTATAAATTAGAAGATTGAGGCAACAACGGACTGACTAATGAGCTTAAAGGCACCGTGCGCAGTAGGACCGAAATTAACTTGCTGATATGATAAATTGGATGTTTTAATGGTGGAGTTATGTGGAAAAGATTTCTAAAATAATAACCTTATGAAAATTAGATTGCCAGGACCAGGTGTGG
The DNA here is from genome assembly GCF_905171775.1 of Rana temporaria. Taxonomy (NCBI): domain Eukaryota; kingdom Metazoa; phylum Chordata; class Amphibia; order Anura; family Ranidae; genus Rana; species Rana temporaria. Next base: position 145,953,591 of record NC_053498.1, on the reverse strand, counting down.
TTGTCACCAGTTTTGTATTTTGTTGTTTTTTTTATTTAAAAAAAAAAAAAAAAATCGTGTTTGTCCAGACCTTGATGTGGGCTGTCAACAATTAGACTTGGATTTAATGGGCAATAAGTTAGAGTGGCCTTTGAAAGGCAGTATAATAAGCATAGCGAGTATTGTGGGATATTACCCTCAGTTGAAATCTGAAGAACATTGCCATCAAGTTGAGGTTGGTGAAGTAGGACAGGATCCCTCATTTGTGCTTTGGGGGACAAGACCTACAATTTAGCTTCAAAAGAAACCTTTTGTCAAGAGCGTATGCACTCCTGCTGGTTCCAGCATCCTGGTTTTGGCAGTAGCATTCTCCTTGTTTGTCTTGTCCACCTGCAAGGTGATTGATAATGGCCAGACTCTGGGTGGAGACCAGTTTTGAATTTTGTTGTTTTTTATTTAAAAAAAATTGTATTTGTCCAGACCTTGATGTGGGCTGTCAACACTTAGGATAGGCTTTAATGGACAATAAGTTAGAGTGGCCTTTGAAAGGCAGTATAATAAGTTTTGCAAGTATTGTGGGATATTACCCTCAGTTGAAATCTGAAGAACATTGCCATCAAGTTGAGGTTAGTGAAGTAGGACAGGATCCTTCATTTGTGCTTTGGGGGACAAGACCTACAATTTAGCTTCAAAAGAAACCTTTTGTCAAGAGCGTATGCACTCCTGCTGGTTCCAGCATCCTGGTTTTGGCAGTAGCATTCTCCTTGTCTGTCTTGTCCACCTGCAAGGTGATTGATAATGGCCAGACTCTGGGTGGAGACCAGTTTTGTATTTTGTTGTTTTTTATTTTAAAAATGTTTTATTTGTCCAGACCTTGATGTGGGCTGTCAACACTTAGGGCAATAAGTTAGAGTGGCCTTTGAAATGCAGTACAATAAGCATAGTGAGTATTGTGGGATATTACCCTCAGTTGAAAGTGGAAGAACATTGCCATCAAGTTGAGGTTAGTGAAGTAGGACAGGATCCTTCATGTGTGCTTTGGGGGACAAGACCTACAATTTAGCTTCAAAAGAAACCTTTTGTCAAGAGCTTATGCGCTCCTGCTGGTTCCAGCATCCTGGTTTTGGCAGTAGCATTCTCCTTGTTTGTCTTGTCCACCTGCAAGGTGATTGATAATGGCCAGACTCTGGGTGGAGACCAGTTTTGTATTTTTTTGTTTTTTTATAAAAAAAAATTGTATTTGTCCAGACCTTGATGTGGGCTGTCAACAAATAGGCTTGGCTTTAGTGGGCAATAAGTTTGAGTGGCCTTTGAAAGGCAGTATAATACGTTTTGCATGTATTGTGGGATATTACCCTTAGTTGAAATCTGAAGAACATTACCATCAAGTAGTGAAGTAGGACAGGACCCTTCATTTGTGCTTTGGGGGACAAGACCTACAGTTTAGCTGTGAGAGAAAGAACCTTTTGTCATGAACGTATGCTCTCCTGCTCCGTCATAGCTGCTGGTTCCAGCATCCTGGTTTTGGCTTTAGCATTCTTCTTGTTTGTCTTGTCCACCTGCAAGGTGATTGATAATGGCCAGACTTTGGGTGGAGACCAGTTTTGTATTTTGTTGTTTTTTATAAAACAAAAATTGTATTTATCCAGACCTTGATGTGGCTTGGCTTGGCTTGGCTTGGCTTTAATGAGCAATACGTTAGAGTGGCCTTCTGTCACCAGTTTTGTATTTTGTTGTTTTTTTATTATAAAAAAAAACTTGAATTTGTCCAGAACTTGATGTGGGCTGTCAACGCTTAGGATAGGCTTTAATGGACAATAAATTAGAGTGGCCTTTGAAAGGCAGTATAATAAGTTTTGAAGAGCATTGCCATCAAGTTGAGGTTAGTGAAGTAGGACAGGACCCTTCACTTGTACCCCCAGCAACAATTGAGTCCCAGCAGCCAGCATCAATAGACTCTCCAACACACCCCAGCACCCAATTCAATGCTGGAGGTGCCAGAACTGCATTCCTGCTGAATGACCCATCACTCATGCCGTGTACACACCATCGGTTAAACCGATGAGAATGGTCTGATGGACCGTTTCCAATCGGTCAAAACCGATCGTGTGTGGGCGCCATCGGTTAGTTAACCATCGGTTAAAAAGAATGCAACTTGTTTTAAAATTAACCGATGGATTCCTAACCGATAGGACAAAATTGATCGTTAGTAGGCACAACCATCGGTTAAAAATCCACGCATGCTCAGAATCAAGTCGACGCATGCTTGGAAGCATTGAGCTTCGTTTTTTTCAGCACGTTGTCGTGTTTTACGTCACTGCGTTCTGACACGATCGTTTTTTTAATCGATGGTGTGTAGGCGCGACGGACCATCAGTCAGCTTCATCGGTTAACGCATGAAAAGGTCCATCGATCTGTTCTCATCGGATGGACTGATCGTGTGTACGCGGCATAAGTCTCCAAAAGCCAGGAATCTTGAAAGTAGCATGAAAATGAAAAATCTGAATCTACAGGTTGCTAAGATAGAAATGAGCAATGGGAAAAACCCACAAAAAAATGACAAGTCTCTTCAGAGCATGTGCCACCTTCGGACGTTGTGAAAATGTTTATTTCATAAGCCTGTAAAAGTATAAGTGAAGGGCATTATCCGCAGTTTAATTGCCATATGATCAGTTTTTGACAAATACATCTAAATAAATGAAATGACCTTATTAGCCAGCGCTGCATGATCTGCTGGCATAATAATCTGCCAGCTAATAATATTGTTAATAATCAGACCTCTGTGGCGTTACGATGATTACTCTGGCGATGGTTATTCCCTTTCCCTATGGCAGCGAAAGAGTTCATTAGGGACTTGCGTCTTCTGCTCGCAGAAATGTCACCTCGCTCTTTCTACAGGCAAAACACAGCGGTGGGACAATTAACTTGGTGACGGGTTCACACCGAGCGCCAACTGAAAATGATTTGCTAAGATGACCTTTCCCGCGCCGAGGAAATCGGGGAGCTGCCGCCGCACGCAACTAGTTAACTTTCCACTTGGTTAACATTCTTGCAATGCGCACTGTAACAATACTTTAATATAATTAAATTTTAAATTCCATGTAGGATCTAGTGGGTAGGCAGATGTACCGGTATGTTAAAGTTTATGTCGCTTGAAAATGGTTTTCAAGTACATCAGAGGGAGACCATCCAGCTGTAAAATTATCTGCTTTATGATGCTCTATCCCAGCATTGCGCTCTTCCCCTTAATTAAAAATATACCTTAAAGTATAATGTGTTCAGGCATTATTCTCACTTTTTCTTTTTAACAGCCTGGTAGAAAAAAAAAAACGGTATAATCTTTACGGTATAGAAACCCCCAGAGAACATGCTTGTGACAAAGGTGAATTTCCTCTCCTTGCTTCCTTGAAATCATCTAGGGCAGTGATGGCGAACTTTGGCACCCCAGATGTTTTGGAACTACATTTCCCATGATGCTCAGGCAGCACAATTTTTTGGGACAGCCCTGCATACCTCACAACTGTTTTGGGATAGGAACAAGGGACACCTGCCCTCCCAGATCATCAGTGTGAACAATGGAGCCACTAGTAGAGGAAGCATGGGGCTTCAGTAGAGAGCAGAGCCGATGTTTCCAGTATAGCGCTGGCTCCTGTCACAGGCGGAGTAATACTAAATGCACTCTGCCTCCTGGGACAACAGCCACCAGCTATACCCTGCCTGGGGGATGGCAGTAGCCACCAGCCATACCCAGCTGGGGGACAGCAGCAGCCGCCCAACCATATGCATCTGGGGCCATACTATTGCCAGTGGTACTGGTGATACCTACTGGCAGTGGCAGCAGTAAGAAACCACAACCAAACTGAGCTTAGGGAAAGACCAAGTAAAGAACCATACAATCAGTCTGGGCTAACTACCACCCAGCCAAAAGCGAAATTTCAGGAATATCCACTGTTCAAGACAGGGTGCTACATTTAGGTAACCTGTTGATCCTGGAACAGGTTTGCTGGTGATGCTGGATACCCTCCATGTGTGTCCTTACACCCAGCACCTAGGAACAGAAGCCGCATATTTCTAAGCATTTCTCTATTTCTTTCACTTGCTGCTTTTTAATACAATAATTTAGTCATAAATCTGAACTGCCATCTTAGAAATCAATATCAAGATTTTTCAAACTTTGCTTGAGTTTTTTCACAAAAAAACAAACAAAAAAACAGTACAGGAGCAGTTCAGTTCTTTTTTTTGCAAAACATAAAGTACGGCAGCTGGGGGAATCTTGTATATTGGAAAAAGGCTGTCATCACTGTCATTTATATTTTAGACTGTCAGAACCCAGATTGCAGAATTTTCTGATGATCCTGCAGAATGACCTGCGATGTTGGAGGATCTAAATGCGCGTTTGATTGACTGCGCTCAAAGACAACTCCCCTAGGTGCCCCCGCGTATTAACAGAACTGCAGACAATACACAAGCTTTGAACCAAAACTTGATTTAGGAAGCTCCGACTGCTAAAACATTCTCCCCGACTTATTTGGTTTTGCTACTTTTTTTTTGTTTATTTTGCTTTGAAAAAGTCTATTTAGTTTGTATTGAAATCAATTCTTTTTTACAAACACAAAAGAAAAACAGCACTCACATCTCTAGACGAAGGTGATTGCAAAACGCCAAGATGGATGTTAATGGTTGTTTTACTGCGGGAGAGTCTGCTCTTAACTTTTGAAGTGTATTACAGCAAAAGGCGAAGCCTGGTGTGAGCGCAACGCTTCAGACTCTGTATGTAAAGCCCAAAACTCGCATTCTGTTGGTTATAATTAGAGAATCCCTCTGCCATGTGTATATTGTTTAGGAACACGGGGTAAAAAGCGGAACTAAAGTTAAAAGAAGAATTGCGAACAGGCAACTCTTTATTAAAGAAGAGGAATTCAATTTCTGTTCTGCTAAAAAATAAACATTCCTGCCAGTTTGCAATTTTCTTGCGAGGGAGTGACGTCGTCCCCTTGCTGGCCAACATGGCCAAAGACCTGCAAGAAGCCAGGGAGAAGATGGCAGTACCAGCAAGGGACCTTAGGTGCGTTGAACCATTGAAGCAGAGGATAGTTAATTTGACTTTACCCCCTGGAAGCAGCTTCAGCTTATTCTCCACCCATGGGGGAACCCCCTCTAATGAGTTACACACAATTTGGGGCTTAATCGTTCTGGAATACCCAAACCTCCAAGGTAGAAAGAGGAATTAGGAAATTATAACAGGAGCGCTGGCTTTGGAATATCAGGGGTATTTGGGTGCATTCAAACTGGCAGCCTTCCTCAGACAGGGGAATCCAACCATATACGTCCTCGCTGGAGCTTTGAGAAACGCGTCAGCTTGCCGACATCGCCTATAGTCTTGTCACTCGTTGCCTCGATGGTTGATCATTGGAGATTGTTATTATGCATGTTGCTTCTGTTCTTTGTGAGTATTCAATTGTCTATTTGTTTTTGTTTTTATAATAAACCTTGGGTAATGCATTAGGCAATTGTACCCCCTATGTGTTCTTTTGCAGTGGTCCAAAAAGTGCCTGGGCACTGTTCACCCCCTTGGTTCAGTTCTTTTGTGTAGTATGAGTGCTCCAAACTGTACGCGGCCATTGTTCACCTCCTTGGTCCAACTTATTTGTCTAATGTGAGTGCTGTTCGGGCACGATTCATCCCTTGATTCACTATGTGTCGTGTGAGTGCTCCAAACAATGCTTGGGCATGGTTCACCGGCTTGGTCCACTTCATTTCTGTTGTCTGAGTGTTCCAAACAATGCTCATGAGTGGTTTACTCCCTTGGTCCGCTTTGTTTATGTCGTGTGAGTGCTTCAAACCAAGCCTGGGCACTGTTCACACTCTTGGCTCACTTTGTAGTATGAGTGATGGAAACCATGCCCAGACACGGTTCACTCCCATGGTCCACTTTGCTCATGTAACGATGTAGTGTAAGCGCTCCAAACCATGTCCGGGCATGATTCACCTCTTGGTCCGCTTTGTTTGCGTAGTGTGAGTGCTCCAAACTATGTCCGGGCATGATTCACCCCTTGGTGGACTTTTTTTATGTTGTGTGAGTGCTCCAAACAATGCCCCGTCATGGTTCATCCCTTTGGTCCAGTTCGTTTGTGTAGTGTGAATGCACCAAACCAAGCCTGGGCTCGATTCATGCCTTTGGTCTGCTTCGATTGTGTAGTATGGGTGCTCCAAACCAAGCCTGGGCACGATTAATGCCTTTGGTTTGCTTCGATTGTGTAGTATGAGTGCTCCAAACCAAGCCTGGGGACTGTTCACACTCATGGATAGCTTTGTTTGTGTAGTGTGAGTGCTCCAAAGCATGTCTGGGCATGATTCACTCCTTGGTTCACTTTGTTTATGTAGTGTGAGTGCACCAAACAATGCCCAGTCATGGTTCACCCCCATGGTCCAGTTCGTTTGTGTAGTGTGAGTGCTCCAAACCAAGCCTGGGCACGATTCATGCCTTTGGTCTGCTTCGATTGTGTAGAACGAGTGCTCCAAACCAAGCCTGGGGACGATTAATGCCTTTGGTTTGCTTTGTTTGTGTAGTGTGAGTGCTCCAAAGCATGCCCGGGCATGATTCACCCCTTGGTTCATTTTGTTTATGTAGTGTGAGTGCTCATAAAAATGTCAAGTCATGGTTCACCCCATTGGTCCAGTTTTTTTGTGTAGTGTGAGTGCTCCAAACCAAGCCTGGGCACTGTTCACACTCTTGGATTGCTTTGTTTGTGTAGTATGAGTGCTCTAAACCATAACTGGGCACGGTTCACCCCCTTGGTCCACTTTGTTTGTGTAGTGTGAGTGCTCCAAACCAAGCCTGGGCACGGTTCACCCTCTTGGTCTGTTTCATTTGTGTAATGCAAGTGCTCCAAACCATGCCCAGGCACGGTTCACTTCTTGATCTGGTTCTTGTTTGTAGTGTGAGTGCTCCAAACCCTGCTTAGGAATTGGTTACATGTACCGTGCCCGAGACAGCTTGGGAAAGGTGGTCTTGGGTATGGTTTATTTGTGGCTCGGAGATTACAGTGGTCTGGTTGGCAGAGGTGATAAGGTAAGTATGTCCAGGAGCACTTCCGTATAGCCCAGTGTGAGTACAGAGCAGTGAGGGAGTGAGGAAGTGAGACAACTGAACTCGGGCACAGTTCAGGTAAACCATGCCCAGTGCCGGAAACCAAGAGCGAACTCTTGGGTGGCTTGGTCCTTTAAGCTTACCAGACGAATGCTGTCTCAAATTTTTCTACCGAACGCTTAAAGAACAACAGAAAACAAGTCTTTCTAATTAGGATAACCTATGGACACATTAGTACATATTGTCCCTGGAATTATCCAAATAATGTCCAAGCGTCTTCCTTGAAGAAGTAAAGGCATTTCTCAAAGGCTGGAAATTACAAGACATTTTATTCGGGAGCTGTCATATACCGAACAAAACAGAACCAGTGGAGTATTTCGCCTTTTAATTAGTGACATTGGAGTTTTGTTGTATTTTGTAAATGAGGTCTGCAGAGCGGGAGATTTGGTGGAGCACAGCGGCGTGTGTGCAGCAGAAGTGGATTGAACTTACAGCAGCTGGGAGAGAAATGCATGTACTTTGTGTGTGGTTATCTGAAAGTTAAATACTGAGCAGCCTCTATCTGTCCTCTCCCAGAGCCCTAGAGAGAAGAGAAACACACAATGACATTGGCTCCCGGAGCCGCCTTTTCACTGTCCGCATACAAAAGTCTCAGGGAATATGCACTTGTACTGGAGATGGCTATAGACCGCTCTCCTGGGAATGTACACAGGAGAATAGGCTTGCCTGTTAATTGGCGGATATAAAAAAAAATGTCCTTATATTTTTAGTGAACTTACAATTTTTTTTACCTTTATTGTTAAAGTGGAACTCTAGTCAAACTTTTTTTTTTTTTTAAGGAAGAACTTCTGGCAACATTTTTATTTTTCCATGCAGTGGGGCTTTGGTTTAACTGCTCACTTTGTCCAGGGGTGCAAGGAAAAGTTATACTTACTCGATCCTTCAATCGTCTGGAAAAAAAAAAGCTCCTAGATTGTTCCTGCCATCTTCATGTCCAGAGCTGGTCTATGGGCATGATGACATCAGGAACAGTCCATTAACAAGACCGCTAGCGTGAGCGGGGGGGGGGGACAGGATCAGCGTGGTCCCCCTATTATATTAGAGGCCTCCCAACAGAGGGGGGCGGTTGGGGACTGTTCTTGCGCTTGGAAGATCAGTGGATTGGTAAGTATATCTCTGCTCTGCAATCACCTACACAAAATCGGCCAGTTAACCCATGCAGTAATTTTCCTATTACTAACTTATTGTGCCTTGACCTGCACTTTGTCTCTGTATAGAGGCAGCCATCTTGGTTGAAGCAGGGCTTTGCTTCTTCGTGTCAAAGCCTCCAGCAAGGAGAACAGTGAGCAGCTCACCCCAAATCTCCTGAGGCTAGCAGTGCCTTAGATTAGCCTTTCTCAAAGTTTTTTCAATTGCATGACCCTATAAAAATATGCAAAATCTTGAGGCACCCCAGTCTAAAATATAAAAAGCCTAAATGTTACTTATCAATTGGAAACTTGAGCCTAAAGGCAATGCACACATCAGAAGCCTTCCTTCACCTCAGAGGTTCCTCTTCACAAGAGAGGTCCCCTCATCAAATCAGAAGCCCCCTTTCACATTAGAGCTTCCCCTTCACATCAGAAGCCCCCTTCACATCAGAGGTCTCCATGACATCAGACGTCTCCCCATCACAGCAGAGTCATTTACATTAGAATCCCTCCATCACATCAGAGTCCCCCAATCACATCCGGGTCCCCCTAACACATCAGAAGCCCCATATCACATCAGAGGTTCCTCATTATGTGATTGTCCCCCCCATCACATTAGAGGTCACCCAATCACATCAGAAGCCTCACAAAACATCAGAGGTCTGTCATCGTGTCAGTGCCCCCCTTCACAACAGGGACCCACTATCACATCAGGGGCCTCCCATCACATCAGATGTTCCTCATCATGTCACTGCTCTCACTTAATATCAGAGATTTCCCCATCACATCAGAGGTTCCTCATCATGTCACCGCTCTCACTTAATATCAGAGGTTTCCCCATCACATCAGAGGCTCCCCTATCACATCAGAAGTCCCTCATCATATCAGAGGTCCCCCATCACATCAGAGTTCCACCTTCAAGTCAGAGGCCCACCATCACATCAGACCCTCTTCATACATGAGAGCCCATCATCACATCAGCGATGCCCCCATACATCAAAGGCCCCCTATACATGAGTCCCTCCACCACTTGATCAGACCCATGCACTGCCATGATACTGAAGAGATGGCCACCATCACCATAGCAATGAATGACACTGTGTGTCCTGACTCCTGGCCCTGGAGTGTCATTGATTGTTATGGTGCTGGCGGCCGGCCTGGCTGCACCATGGCAACTCATGACACTGATCCAAGGCAAATTGGATCATTTGTGATCAGCAACATGGGGAACCCAGGTGGTACCCTGCTTGAGAAACACTGTCTTTGATAACCTCATATTGCAGATATACAGCTTTAAGTCTGTAGGCACAGGAGTGCCTAGGCACACTTACATACCAGGAAGTACGCTGCTATATTTTAGGAGGAATTCCAGATAAAAAGTACAGTTTGGAGGGCACTGCTTAGGCACACATACTCTTTCTGGATGTTCCCTTTAACATAGCAAAACTTCAGTTTTAGTTTTTTTGTCCTATTCCACTTTAGCATAGGTCAGGATTCAGAAAAATTCTCCCAGAGGCTGCAATAAAAATCTAAATGTAACCCTTCTGCACGCTATACAAAACTTGAAGTGAACCTGTGCGGAGACTATGCACACTAAAGTATTTACATGTCCTAACAAACAGAAAAAGCACTTTAAACAAACAATCCCTCATTAACCTCTGTAGCTGCAGACGTTGTCGGGACAAGGTCATCCAGTGCTCAAGGCGAAGATACCAAACTGCGCCACCGTCCTCACTGGTTTATTACGCATGAGTCAATGTCTTTTCAAGACAGTAAAATATTTAAAACATTTCAAAATAAAACCTATTGAAATACGTCAAAACTGATATATCATCTCGGCCTCCGGTGTATAAATATAAACAGTGAGTGGATTGCACATGTACAGTAGTATGTAGCAGTGTCTACATGTTTATGGAAGAATGTAGTATAACCAGTGGACATTGTGACAACGCAAAGCCCTGCCACAGGGATGTCTTTAATATTGATTGGACCCTGGTCAAACATTTTCTTGGTCATTCCCAAATCAACAAATTGCGGGCAGAGCGGGCTCAAGGGGCAGCTGCTTTGGGCCCCACAACAATGACTGGGCCTGGGGCAGTTTCCCCTTTTGCCCTGCATTAAAGACAGCCCTGCCCTGCCACTGTGTGAGAATAGATAGAAAACACAAGGGATTGGCATTATACAGAGTGCAAAGCTCCAGAGTATTATTTCTGAGTGGAAAAGACTGGCTTGTCAGTGTTTTCCAGGTTTTGTAATCCTGAGTCATAGTCTGGAGCTTGGAGACTTCAAAGAGATTTCGGTGGGAAGAAGTCTCCAATGCTCTGTCCAGGTCTTACTGGAGACCTTTAGTTTGAGCAAGTGTGCAAGTTTGCATACTCATTATAAGAAAGCTTTGGGTATAGCTCAGTGGCTCTTTCAGAAAAAAGCTCTGTGTTCCAGACAGGAGGGACATGTATTCCTGCCAAGAGACAGTACTCCATGTTGGAGAGATTTCAAGAAGTCTCTAATCTTGTGTCCAGGTCTAACTTGACACCTGCGGGTTGAGTGAGTATGCAGGTTTGCATACTCATTATAAGCAAGGCCTGGGTATAGCTCAGCGACCCTGTCAGAAGAGAGGTGTGTGCTCCAGCCAAGAGGGACCTGTATTTCTGCCAAAAGACAGCAACCATGTTGGATTGATTCCTTGCACATAGGAATGAGGAAGTCAGGACACCATATCGAGTCTGGAAGACAGGGAAAGCTGAGGCAACCAAGCGAGTCCACAGTGCGGAGGGGGTGTCCACAGTGCGGAGGGGGTGTCCACAGTGCGGAGGGGGTGTCCACAGTGTGGAGGGGGTGTCCACAGTGCAGGGGGTGTCCACAGTGAGGAGGGGGTGTCCACAGTGCAGAGGGGGTGTCCACAGTGCGGAGGGGGTGTCCACAGTGCGGAGGGGGTGTCCACAGTGCTTAGGGGATCTGTGATTCTTAGCGGAGGGAGAGAGCCTGGGGTGCCAGGAAATCTGCTATCTAGACGCCAGGAGTGGGCTTGTCTATCAGGGTGCTGCAGTCTACAATAAGGTGACCAGATTTTTTAAATGAAATCCGGGGACATATTTTTTTTTACTAGTAATGGCGGCAATTAGCGACTCTTTGCCTGTCGCCACCGCCGCCCGCCTCACAGCTTGTCAAGTCTCACTCTCCGGCCCCCGGCTACTACTGGGTGGGGAGCGGAGGAAGATCACTTCGCCAGGGAAGGCAAGGAGATTGTGTTGTCACCCTTTTACTTGCACCCCTAGTAGAGACTACAAAACGCTTTGCCAACACACATTGCACAGGCATGGTTCACAGTTGTCCCTGTTAGGATGCCAGTCCTAATGAGCAATGATGTGCAGTTAATGATAAAGTACATACATGTAGACAAAAATGACTGAAAGTGGCTGTATACAATGCAATCTAGCGATGGCTGCATGCAATTTCTCAAGAGGGGTCTCCTGATGGTGACAACAGTGGACCATGCCTGCTTAATGTGTGTTGAAATGGCCACCTGTAGACTCCATCAGAGCAGGCCTGTGACAGGGCATGACAACGGAAGAACACACTTAGGAGACAGGGACAGAGCGTTGTCACCCTGTAGCAGGAAGTGACTGAACAAGGACCTTCATTGCAGGATCACCAGGTATTCTTGTAATGAAATCTACACATTTTTGAATATTTAAAACAACTTTTGAAGTTTTGTTAACATATCAGATTTTAGCGATTGACTTTAGATACACTTTAATGAGCGAAGGAATATGTTTTGTACATCTGTCTTGAGTTCGGCTTTAATTATTTACAAACTCAGCGTAGCGGAATTTCCACCGTCAGCGCGGCAGATGTCTTCCTGGAAGTTTGTAGACATCCAGTTTTGTGTCTGTCACCGGGCGTCCTGATGACCTACTCCTTTATCCAGATGCTTTTGTTGTTACAGTGTGACAGGATCATGTATGAATTAAAGGTCGAGCACATTACTCTCTGTCACACAGCGCCGCAATGCCACAGCAAACACTTTTTTTGTCTTTTTTTTTTTTTTATTCTTTTGTGCTGTAAAGAGTTACTGATGGCAGAAAAAAAAACAATCTAATGATAGAAAATATGTAAATAATGGCCCAGATTCAGAGAGCAATTGCGCCTGCATAGTTAAGCAGCGCAATTGCTGACTTGCTCCGGCGTTACGAATGCTCCTGATTCAGGAACATCGTAACGCCGACTGCAGCCTAAAATCGCCGTGGCTCTTATGCCACGGCGATTTTAGGCTGCATTCTTGCGATGACCGCTAGGGGGCGCTCCCATTGTGCTCAGTGTATAGTATGCAAATTGCATACTAACACCGATTCACAATGTTGCGTGGGCCCTGCGTACGCAAGTTACGGAGTTCCCGTACGGCGTCTTTAGCGTAAGGCTGCCCCTTCTAATAGTAGGGGCAGCCAATGCTAAAGTATACCCGCCGTTCCCGCGTTGTGAAATTTGAATTTCACGTCGTTTGCGTAAGTGATTCGTGAATGGCGCTGGACGCCATTCACGTTCACTTGGAAGCAAATGACGTCCTTGCAACGTCATTTGCCGCAATGCACGTCTGGAAAGTTTCCCGACGGAGCATGCGCTCTACGCTTGGCGCGGAAGCGCGCCTAATTTAAATGATTCCCGCCCCCTACGGGATCATTTACATTAGGCGCCCTTAAGCAGGGCAATTTTAAAGAGCGCACACGCAATTTACGGAGCTACTGCTCTGTGAATCGCGCGCAGAGCAGTAAATTTGCGGGGGCGCAGGGCAAAAACGATGCCCTGTGCCTCCGTAAAAAAGGGGCAAATTCTACCTGAATCTGGGCCATTGTAAACCACATCTTTCAAACTGAACTCCAGGGAAACAATATGTGAAACTCAATCTGGCTGTACAATCTTTGTATGATCAGCTTTTGATTTAAAAAAAATACATAAAAATTGGTCTTCATCACCAAAACTTTGGTGAAGCTCCTTTGGCACCAATTACAGCCTTGAGTCTTTCTGAGTATGATGCTACAAGCCTGGCACACCTATTTTGGGGCAGTTTCTCTCATTCTTCTTTGAAGGACCTCTTAGGCCTCGCCTCTAACACACGCTAGGTTAACCAGAGGACAACGGTCTGATGGACCGTTTTCATCGGTCAAAACCGATCGTGTGTGGGCCCCATAGGTTATTTATCCATAGGTTAAAAAAAGCCAACTTGCTTTAAAATGAACCGATGGATTCCTAACCGATAGGTCAAAACCGATCGTTAGTAGGCACGACCATCGGTTAAAAATCCATGCATGCTCAGAATCAAGTCGACGCATGCTTGGAAGCATTGAACTTCATTTTTTTTCAGCACGTCGTTGTGTTTTACGCCACCGCGTTCTGACACGATCGGTTATTTAACCAATGGTGTGTGGGCGCGACCGACCATCAGTCAGCTTCATCGGTTAACCTATGACAATGGTCCTTCAGACCGTTCTCATCGGATGGACTGATCGTGTGTACGAGGCTTTAAGCTCCTTTAGGTCGGACTGGGAGCGTCGGTGCGCAGCCATTTTCAGAGATGTTCAATCGGGTTCAAATCTGGTCTTTGACTGGGCCACTCAAGGACATTCACAGAGCCCATAGCCAAAGTGCCTCACTGATTAAATACTGTAGGTGTCCAAAAAGGTGAACAGCGGGCGCCATGCTGGGCGCTCGCTGCTCACTCAGCGTTGTGTTAGCAAAACAAATGAATATTCGCTTTGCTAACACTGAACCGCCTCTCAGCCAATCAGGTGCTCCGCTCTGTTACCTGTCACCTGGCTGAAACAACAGGCGATGTAATTGGACGCCTATCGACGAGAGAAGACAGGAGCGTGGAGGACACCGGACACGGCTCGTCACCTGCTGCCGTGACCCGCTGCCCCATTGAGACAAGGTAAGTGCCGGCCGGGGGGCGGGGGAGGCAGCATTTGATGGGCACAGTAGCGGCAATTGATAGGCACAGTGTCAGCAATTGATGGGAACACTGGCTGCAATTTATGGGCACAGTAGTGGCAATTGATGGGCACAGTGTCAGCAATTGATGGCACACTGGCAGCAGTTGATGGGCACAGTAGTGGCAATTGATGAGCACCCTGGCAGCAATTGATGGGCACAGTAGTGGCAATTCATGGGCACACTGGCAGCAATTCATGGGTACAGTAGCGGCAATTGATGAGCACACTGGCAGCAATTGATGGGCACAGTAGCGGCAATTTATGGGTACAGTGGCTGCATTTGATGGCACTGTGGCTGCTTTTGATGGGCACAGTGGCTGTGTTTGATGGGCACAGTGGCTGCGTTTGATGGGCACAGTGGCTGTGTTTGATGGGCACAGTGGCTGCATTTGATGGCACAGTGTCTGCGTTTGATGGGCACAGTGGCTGCTTTTGATGGGCACAGTGCCTGTGTTTGATGGTTTTTTTTTTCAGTTTGTTTGCGCCCCCCAAAAAATTTTAAGCACCAGCTGTCACTGCCTCTACTGCAGGGGAGGCTCATTATTAGTACAGCATTTAGAATCTTCCAAAAGTTTAATATAAAAAAACAAAACAAACAGAACATATTTTCAGAAAAAAATACAATTTTTACTTTATGATATGAAGCGTTTTGCGTATGATGCAATTAACAATGAAACAAGGCAACTTTAATCGCCGTTCCTTACATCTCAATATGTTCATTTTAAGGCAGCGAGTAAGAAAAATCATCACATCATCATAATAAAAAGAATTACCAATAAAAATGTTGATTAAAACACTTCACGATTTCATTGCCACGCAATCAGTTTCCCGGTCTTAGCTGACTTTGCCTTTACTGTGGCTCGTGCGTCACGCGAGACAAAATAACGCCGCCATTAAACCACGTCTCACATCGCGTATATATATTACCAGTCGGCTCTGAGTAACATAAAAGCGACAAATAGGGACGGTATTTCGGGAAGCATTGTAAACAAGAAAAAGAAAAATCATTTTTTTTCCCTCCCACAGCATCAATCTTTATAATGTCCTTAAAATTCGGAGACATTAAACAATATTTCCAAAATCTGCTTTAAAAATTCATGGCGTTAAAGGCGAGAATACGGGAAGAGTCTTTAAAGGGAACCTGTCACCAGACAAATACAGGGACTGCTGTTGCTGACCTATTTTGGAAAATGCTAATTGCTTGGCTGTGCCTTCTAGGCTTTCAGTTGCTGCCCATGTGTGATCACCTAACTCGTGCTCAATTACGTTACACCGTTAAAAAAAGCGCCGGAATTTTGCTTTTTGACTAATTTGGTGTAATTATTTGTTGGCATGATCTCTTCATAAGCATCCATCACATCTCCCTCTCCCACCTTCCTGATGCGAGATTGCCGCTCGGATTCTATGCCTTTCCTGTCTTCCATAATTTTCTAAATTGCCCTTTTGTTTACTCTTCGACTTTATGCTACAAATTAAATTTATGCAAATATTATTTGTATGCATTGCCCATAAATCCACTTTATAATTTCATGCACCGGCAACGGAACTGCTACTTTGATTTTTAAAAGGGAACCCAGAGGGAGTTTGGATTTTTGAAACTATAATATTTTCTGGGTTCTGAATTTATTTGAAGCCGTGTTACTAAATAGTACGCATGTTTTCCAGAATGTTAAACATGCCCAGGAAATGTAATCATTAATGTGGAGCTCCCTTGAAAGTCGGCAAAGATCTGAAGATGAATTGCGGTTCACTTGGTATGTTTTGTTTAAGGTTAGGCTTCCCATAACTGATATTTTATTTATGGGTGTACTCCGTTGGGCTGAATCACCCACCGACTTCTTATATTTCTCGGGGACTCCAGCAATGAGAACTTTGTAGCCGACTTTACAACTCAGGCTCCTGCCGTGGCTTTTACTTGGAAGGCTTTAGTACTTCCTCAGCTCTGCCCACCTGCTATAGGGTTTACTCAGAAGGCTCCGGTATTTGACATCCCTGCTTGACCTCTAGTCAGGGATGGACTGGCCATTGGGACTACAGGGAGTTTCCCGGTGGGCCGATGGCTCAGTGGGCCTGCTTCAGTGACAGCGAACCACCACCCCCTCCGATCCTCTCTCTCTACCTTCCTGCAGCGCTCACCTGGGAGGAACAAAGAAGCAAGAGGACAGACAGCTGACTCAACAGCTATGGCCTTTGGAGTTTCTCACTTCTCCCTAATCTTGTCCCATAAGGGGGGCACTGAAATGATTATTTGCCCCGGGTGAAATAATGTCTAGCTTCCCCACTGGTACTGCCTATAAGAGTACCAGTACCAGCCGTTCTACACTAATAAAGTAGGACGACTAGTGGCTAGTGAAGGGGGAGAGGGGGCTTGGGTGGCCAGGGGGGGGGGGGGTGCAGGAGTGGTCCAGCGAGAGACCTGTCAAAGTGGGCCAGTCTGGATGAAGTCCAGGGCCAAATTTTTGTCCCAGTCCAGCCCTGCCTCTAGTTGAGGCTCAGAAAGAGTTCTGCACCTTGTTTCTGCTACAGGGTCTACTGCGGGTTCATTTGGAGCATGCGCACTGGGATACGTTCACGGACGGCGCACGTGCCGTTAGCCAAAAACGTCATTTACGTGGGGTCAGCCTTCATTACCATACAACACGCCCACTGCATGGAGAATTTGAATTCCGCGAGCTTACGCTGGACCACATACGCTACGCCGCCTTAACTTAGGGCGCAAGTTCTTTCTGAATACGGAACTTGCGCCCTAAGTTACGGCGGCGTAACGTATCTGAGATACGTTACGCCCGCCGATAGATACGCAATTGTATCTGAATCCGGACCGATGACTGCTTTTAGGAAGAAAGTAAAAAAAAAAAAAAAGCTGAATTGGGTTTCCAAGTGATAATGATAAATGTAACAAGTGTTACCTAGCAACAAGACAAATGAGTATTTCATTTTCACGTTTGCATTAAAACGTTGTTTATAATTGTAGTAGATGTGTCAGATGGGATCATTGATTTCCTGGGCCCATTTTAAAGCACTATCTTATTGAATCAATAGGGCTGGGGGAGGCTCGCCCCTGTTTGGGAATGTGTAATAGCTCACCTTCCGTGTCTCCGCTGAGCTATTATTCTTGTGTAAGTCCCGGTGTCAGGATCATTTATGGAGAGTTCCGAATGCTTTTCTAAATTCTCAAAATGGGGTTAAGGTGGTTCCTGCTTTGTGTAAAAAATAAAATAAATAATTTCATAATAATAAATAACATTGTTAAATAATTATTACAATCTACTATCATTATTAGTATTATTATTTGTATTAATAATATTAATAATAATAATAATCCTTGAAATAATAATAAATAATATTGCTAAATAATTATTATAATCTACTGTCGTCATCATTATTATTATTATTATTATTATTATTATTATTAATAATAATAATAATAATAATAATAATAATAATAATTCTTGAAATAATAATAAATAATATTGCTAAATAATTATTATAATCTACTGTTTTCATTATTATTATTAGTATTATTATTATTAATAATAATAATAATAATAATACCGTATTTATCGCGGTATAACGTGCTCCCGCGTATACCGCGCACCCCTAAAGTTGCCCCGAATCCTGTGGAAAAAAAGTTTTTTTTGTACTTACAGTTTTGGTGTCTTGCCCGGCGTCCATCGGCGGCCTCGTCGGGTCCGGCGTCCGTCTGCGGCTTCGGGTGTCCTCTTCGTCGGGTCTGCCGTCCATCTGTGGCTTCGGGTGTCCTCTTCGTCAGGTCCGGCGTCCTTCTGCGGCGTCCTCGCATCCTCCCCGCTCGTTTCCCGCGTGGAGTTTGAATACTGCGCCGACATATACAGAGCGCAGTACACTCGTGTATTGTCGGCAATGCTCGGCTACCCGCGCTGACGTCCTGTACGTCCAGTACGTCAGCGCGGGAGGAGCCGAGACTGCCCACGATTTTGCCCTGATTTTCAGGGCAAAAAAGTGTGCGGTATACGCCAATAAATACGGTAATAATAATAATAATTCTTGAAATAATAATAAATAATACCTTTTTAATCTTTGAAATTTTCTGAAGAAAGTGAAGTAAGTTTATGTTGAAGATTTCTTTGTTTCGATTAACCATTTAAGCCCCGGCTGCTGTTTGTAAATTCAGGACTATTCTAGAACAGTGTTGGCTTTCAAACAGCTAGAGATGGTGCTTGCATGGTTTCGGGGCACAGTGCTACTTGAGCCTGTGGCTTGACACCAATGATCTTTTTAGATTTTTTTTATAATTTTTTTTTAAAAGCCAGTGGCGTGTGAAACACACCCAAAAACTCCACCCAATGATCTTTTTAGATGGCGTTCTTCCCGCTGACCACCAATGTAAGGGTCATTTTTATTAATGATCCCCGAGGAATTGATTTTAGCAAGTGTTTCTCTGGGCTAAAATGATTGAGAAAGCTGGTTGGGATCCAGGACTAAGACCCGGAGCTGAATTGGGCAGCATTGGGCTTCCAGATAGCTTCGGAGATAATGTAATCACAGTTCTTCTGGATTGAGGTTGCTTAGGAAACCCTCATCTCTATGACTATTCCTCTTCTCTTCCCCCCTCCTTATCTTCAACTTCCTCATCTCCATAAACCTATTTCATCTCCTCTCTCTCTCTCCTCCCTCATTTTGATAAACCCCCCCTCCCCCATCCCCCCTCTCATAATCCCTCCTTATCTCCTCCTCCCTTGTCACCACAGCTCCTCATCTCCATAACATCTCCTCCTCGTCTCCGATGTCCTTCTCATCTCCATAACCCTCCTCATTTCCTTAATCCCTTCTTTTCATCTTCCCCCTCTCATCTCCAAAACCCCTCATCCTCATCTCCATAATTATTTTATCTTAAGGGTTATGCTAGAGTAAAACGGTGGAGAAAGGCTGATCAGTGTCCAGTAACAATCCCTAAACCTCCATAACTCATCATTATCTCCTTCTCATCCCCAAAACCCCTCTTCCTCCTTATCTCCATAACCCCACTTTCTCATCTCCTTCCCCTTCTCAGTTCCCTAACCCCTTCTTTTCATCTACTTTCCTTCGCACATCTCTATAACCACTCCTCCTCATCCCTCCATCCTAATCTCCATAATCCCTCCTCACCCCCCCCCCCCCACACTTCAATAACCCTTCCTCATTTCTTCCCCCTTCTCATCTCCGCCTTCCTTATCTCCATAACCCCTCTTCATCACCCCCCCTCCTCATCTCTTCTTTCCTCCTCATCTCCACCTTCTCATCTCCATAACCCCGCCCAGTGCCGGCCCAAGACATTGTGCTGCCTGGTACCAAGAATGAAATGCTGCCCCCTCCCAAAAAAAAATTACGTTCACCAAAATGCCCTCACATCCATTATTTTATATCATGATAACTAAAGTGGACCTATCATGGCTCTATACATGTATATAGGAGTATAAAAAGGACCTGTTATGGCTCTATTCATGCAATTAACCCCACAGTGGAGTGGAGAGCGGAACGGGAGGAGCGGTCGGGCGGCAATTAGCCCCACAGTGGAGCGGAGAGCGAAACGGGAGGAGTGTTTGGGCGGCAATTAGCCCCACAGTGCAGTGGAGAGTGGAGCTGGCGGAATGGGATGGCGTGTGGGCAGGAAATTTGCTGCCCCCTGAAAGTGCTGCCTGGTACAATGGTACCATCGGGTCCCATGGAAGGGCCGGCCCTGACCCCGCCTCTTCATCTCCCTTCCCTCATCTCCATAACCCCACCTACTCATCTCCTCCCCCTCCTCATTTCCATAACCCCTTCTTCTCATGTACTTTCTTTTCCATATCTCTATAACTTCTCCTCCTCATCTCTCCTTCCTTATCTCCATAATCCCTCCTCATCTCTTCCCCCGTCCTCATCTCCATAACCCCTCCTCATCACCTCCCTCCCCCTCATCTCCTCTTTCCTCCTCATCTCCCCCTTCTCATCTTCATATCCCCTCCTTTTCATCTCCTTTACCCTCATCTCCATAAATCCTCCTCCCTCATCTCCATAACCCCAACTCCTCATCTCCTTCCCCTCCTCATTTCCATAACCCCTTCTTCTCACGTACTTTCCCCTCCATATCTCTATAACCTCTCCTCCCCATCCCTCCTTCCTTATCTCTATAATCCCTCCTTTCAGTCCCTGTGCAGCAGGGTTGGAGTGTGAGAGGAAGAAACAAAACAAGGAGCCAATCAGTGCATGCGCTAACAAGAAGCGTGCTGATAGGCGGAGAGAGAAGAGTGACAGAGACATGTGCTGCTTCTCCTTTTACAGTCCAATCGCAGGCTGGGTGTGGTTTCAGAATGACCTGGGCCCAGAGGAAGTAGGTCGACTCAAGCTGATCATCAGACTGAGGTCATCTAGTGGCAGAAAAAAAGTATAGCCAGGTAAATCGCCAAATTGAAGGTGAATATTAAAACAAAAGCAAAATGTGGGTTTATTTTTTAATGCGCTATTGTATTTATCTTGTTATTTTTGGTTGGAATTTTGCTTTACGTTTGGCTCAGGCTGTGCCTTTAACAAGCCTGTGTCTGCTTTTCCTATGAGTTAGTATCTGCTAGGCTGGATCCTGGCTGGCTGCTTATTATATTAGGTTGTTATGTATCTGTATGCATCCTATACATCCTGTGCATTAAGGTGTCACTGCATGACTTATAAGCCTATAGCTCGGTGATGGAAGCGTTGGCTTCTAAACTCATTTACAGGAATGGAACATCTTTGTCTCCTGCGTGGACACCTGGAAGGGACCTGAACAGTTCCATCTCGGGCGCTCTGCGTGTGTTCCATATTAGCAGGTGAAAAGTGACCTTCCTAAATCGCCTTTCTCTCTTCCCTGCCATTGCGATTCTTGGAATGAAATGCTAGCAATTGACTTAAATGTTAATCCTCTAGCAGAGCCATATGTGCAGGGGGGGGTAAACATATTGTGGAGCTGGGAAAGATCAGTCAGAAAATTGAAGCTCATGAAAGAGGTTGTGATTGCCGAAAACTTTGGATACGCTACATCTGCAGCCATTAGGAGGTCAGCCTTTTAGTCTAAATGGATTTTTCTCTCCTTTCCTGCGTTTGAATATATCACCTTACAGGATCCTTCTTTTTCTTTTACTAGGTGGGTGTCATAGAATTTTAAAACCTGACTTAGGGCAACAAGTGGAAGTAATGGGGGGACTGGGGTCCAGGGAACACTGCAGCTGTGCTCAAGGCAGAAATTGCACACTGCTTTATGT
Organism: Rana temporaria; assembly: GCF_905171775.1. Lineage (NCBI taxonomy): Eukaryota > Metazoa > Chordata > Amphibia > Anura > Ranidae > Rana > Rana temporaria. The sequence continues at coordinate 145,932,110 of NC_053498.1, read as the reverse complement.
TAAAGGGAAACTTACTTGGCTGTAAAAGAGCCGAAAACAGGGGTGGGCAACTTACATCATATAGGGAACCTCAAGTGTGTGCGGTGCTGTCTTAATGAGAGGGCACACATGGGCACTGCCCAGGGGCCCCAGCTGCATGGGGGCCCCTGCACTTTGCCCAAAGCAGCTGGTCCTTGAGCCCACGCTGCCCTCAAATTGGGGGCCCCATGATGGCACTGAGAGTGATAGATGCAAAAGGGAGGCAGTCTGCCTCCTACCCACTTAATGTCTGTTTACCTGCACTGTCATCATTATAGGGGCCCCAGAGCATTACTTTGCCCAGGGGCCTGTGATGCTATTAAGAAGGCCCTGAGTGTGTGTGGCCCCTGACATCACAAAAGGGCCACACATAATAATCATTGAATGTAATGCTACAGAAAGCTGGCAGAGACTGCGGCCTTATTACAGGTTACTGCTAGAGATCTCTGCTATTACAGACCCTTTCTCTATTATCCCTCGCTTCTCTCTCTGTCTCCCTCTCTTCTCTTTCATTCCTGTCTTTCTTCTCTCTTTTACCTTTATTTTTTCTCTATTTTCTATCTTTTTTCTTTCTATTCCTTCATTCTATCTAATTCTGTTTCTCTCCTTGACTCTCTTTCCCCTCTATTCTTTCATTATCTCTCCATCCCTATCTCTCTTTCTTCCCTGTTTTCCTTCCTTCCTTTTTTTTATCACCCTTTCTCCATTTTTTCTCGCTCTTCCTTTCACACTTTTCTTCACCCCAACCCACCTGTTCTCTCGCTTACCTCTGTAACCCTTTCCTCATTATCTCACTCTATTTTCTATTTTTCCTCTATTCTTTCTTTATCTCCTCCACTCATTCTCTTTCTTTCTTTCTTTCTTTCTTTCTTTCTTTCTTTCTTTCTTTCTTTCTTTCTCCCCTCTCTTTTTTATGTTTCTCTCCCATATATTCTTTCTTCATCTCCTCCATCCCTATCTTTCTTTCTTCGTTCATTTTTCCCCCCTCTCTCATTCTTTCTCCATTATCTCACTTTCCCATGTCTTTACTCTGTTTCCTTCTCTCTCTGTCTCGCTCTATTTTTTTTATTTTCTTTCCTCTATTCTTTAACCCCCCTCCCACCTTGTGTCTCTCTCTCTCTTTCTCTCTCTCCTCTATATCCTTTTCTCCATTACCTCTCTCTTTTTCCCCTCTATTCTTTATCCCCTCCATCCCTATCTCTCCTCTATCCTTCCTTCTATTCTTTTTGTCTTTCCTTAATCACCCTTTCTTCAATATCTCTCTCTCTTTCCCCCATTTCTCCACTCAATCTCCCAATCTCTCTTTTTTCCTATCTGTTATTTCTTTTATCTATCTTTTATTATTATACCTTTTGTTTCCTTTTTTATTATTGTTTTTATTATTATTTATTATTTTTTCTTTTTTTCTTTCTTTGTTACTCTCTCCTCTATAACACTTTCCCCATTTCTCTCTTATTTCTCGTTCCCCTCTATTCATTCTTTTTCTCCCCCATCCTTATCTCTCTCTATCCCCCATATCTCCACTCTCTCTCTCCTTCTTCCTCTTTTTCTCCTTCATTCCTTTCTTTCTTTCTTGTTTCTCTCCTCTATCTTTCTTTCCTCTTCTCTACCCCCCCCCTCTATTCTTTCTTTATTTCCTCCATCTCTCTCGCTTTCCTCCTTCCTTTTTTTCTCTATCACTCAATTTTTCTCCATTATCTCATTCCCCCATGTCCATGTTTCCTTCTCTCTCTCTCTGTCTCTATTCTTTTTATTTTCTTTATTCTAACCCCCATCCCTCTATTCTTTCTTTATCTCCTCCATCCATATCTCTCTTTCCTTTACTCTCTCATTCCTTCTTTTTTTCTTTCCTTGTTTTGTAAATCACTCGTTTTGCATTATTTCATTATTTCCCCCATGTCTCCTCTCTCTCCCCTTTTCTTTTTTTCCTCTCTGTTCTTTCTTTTGTATTTTTCTTTCTTTCTTTCTTAAATTCTTTCCTCCCCCCCCTATTCTTTCTTTATCTCCACCATTCCTATCTCTCTTTCCCCTTTCCTTCCTTTTTTTCTCTATCACTCTCTCCCCATTATCTAACTCCCCTATGTCTTTCTTTCTTTCTCGCTCCTCTATAACCCTTTCCCCATTTCTCGCTCTTTTCTCTTCCCTCTCTATTCATTTTTTACCCACTCAATCCCTATCTCTCTCTATCCCCTTCTTCCTATTCTCCTTCCTATTTCTCCCTTCTTTCTCTGTTCTTTCTTTCATATATTTTTTCTCTTTCTTTCTTTCTTTCTTTCTTTCTTTCTTTCTTTCTGTCTTTCTTTCTTTTCTCTCTCTCTCTCCTATAACTCTTTCACTATTATCTATCTCTCTCTTCTCTCTTGCTCTGATATATGAAAGCTTGCCAATATGAGTGCTATCGGTGTGTGATTGTTCAAAATGAAAACTTCTTTCCCAGCACTTTCAGAACATAAAACCTGCATCACTGTAGATATTCATTCCCCTTGGAGTAGATAAGACCCAAGCTGGACTAATGTAAAAAATTGCCATATCCAACTTCAGCTTTACTTCTGGCCTGGAACTAGCACTTTATCTCCTCCATCTCTTTCTCTCTTTCCTCTCCACTCTCTCCTCTTTCTCCCTTTCTTTCTTTATTTCTTATTTATTCTATGTTTCTCTCCTCTATCTCTCTTTCCTCTCCCCCTTTCTCTCCTCCCACTCCACTCTCTGTCCTCTTCCTTTTCTTTTTTGTATTTCTTTGTTTATCTCCTCCTTCCCTTTCTTTCTTTCTTTTTTTCTTCTCTCCTCTATTGCTTTCTATCTTCTCTTTTTCACTCTCTCATATAACTCTTTCTCTATAATCTCTCTCTCTCTTGCTCTGATATATGAAAGCTTGCTAATGTGAGTGCTATCAGTGTAGGGTTATTTAAAATGAAAACTCTTCTTTCCCAGCACTTTCAGAACATAAAACCTGCATCACTGTAGATATCCATTCCCCTTTGGAGTAGATAAGACCCAAGCTGTACCAATGTAACCAATGTAAAACATTGCCATACTCAACTTCAGCTTTACTTCTGCCCTGGAACTAGCACTTTATCTCCTCCATCTCTTTCCTCTCCACACTCTCTCTCTCGTCTTTCACCCTTTCTTTCTTTCTTTCTTTCTTTCTTTCTTTCTTTCTTTCTTTCTTTCTTTCTTTCTTTCTTTCTTTCTTTCTTTCTTTCTTATTTATTATATGTTTCTCTCCTCTATCTCTCTTTCCTCTCCCCCTGTAGTCTTTCTTTATCTCCTTCATCCCTTTCTCTCCTCCCACTCTACTCTTTCTCCTCTTCCTTTTCTTTTTTTCTTTCTTTGTTTATCTCCTCCTTCCCTTACTATATTTCCTCTTGTCTCTTTGCCCTCTATTCTTTCTTTATTCCTCATTCTTTCTTTCTCTTTCTTTCTCTCTCTTTTTTTCTCCCTCTCTCTCTCTCTCTCTCTCTCTCTCTCTCTCTCTCTCTCTCTCTCTCTCTCTCTCTCTCTCTCTCTCTTTCTCTTCTCTCTTGCTCTGATATATGAAAGATTGCCAATATGAGTGCTATCAGTGTGTGATTGTTCAAAATGAAAACTCTTCTTTCCCAGCACTTTCAGAACATAAAACCTGCATCACTGTAGATATCCATTCCCCTTGGAGTAGATAAGACCCAAGCTGGACCAATGTAAAAAATTGCCATACCCAACTTCAGCTTTATGTCTGCCCTGGAACTAGCGCTTCATCTCCTCCATCTCTTTTGTTCTTTCCTCTCCACTCTCTCTCCTCTTTCTTTCTTATTCATCCTTTGTTTCTCTCCTCTATCTCTCTTTCCTCTTCCTCCTCTATTCTTTCTTTGTCTCCTTAATCCCTTTCCCTCTTCACACTCCACTCTCTCTCCTCTTCCTTTTCTTTTTTCTCTTTCTTTGTTTATCTCCTCAATCCCTTTCTCTCTTTCCTCTTCTCTCTTTGCCCTCTATTCTTTCTTTCTTTGTTTCTTTGTTTTTTTCTTCCTTTCTTTCTTTCTTTCCTTCGCCTCTCCTCTATTGCTATCTATCTTATCGCTCTCTCTTATAACTCTATTCTTTCTTTTTTCCTCTTTCTTTCTTTCTTTCGTTCCTTCCGTCCGTCTTCTCTCTTCTAATGCTATCTATCTTTCCTCTCGTTCTCTCTCTCCTATAACGCTTTCTCTATTTTCTATCTTCCTTTTCTTTTTTCTTTCTTTATCTCCTCCACCCCTTTCTCTCTTTCCTCTCTATTATTTCTTCCTTTATTTCCTTCTGCTTTCCTCTATTGCTATCTATCTTTTCTCTCTTTCTCTCTTGCTCTGATGAAAGCTTGCCAATGTAAGTGCTATCACTGTAGGATTGTTCAAAATGAAAACTCTTTCTTCCCAGCACTTTCAGAACATAAAACCTGCATCACTGTAGATACCCATTCCCCTTGGAATAGATAAGACCAAAGCTGTACCAATGTAAAAAATTGCCATACCCAACTTCAGCTTTACTTCTGCCCTGGAACTAGCATTGCGCCAAGAGTCAGGCAGCAGCCTCCAGAATGGAACCCCCCGGCTGGCAGGTAGCAAGCATCCCCCCCGGTTTCCCTTTAAACCTTTGCTATATAATCCATATTTATACCCAGCCAATCTAGACGTCCCACCAGGAGATAGAGGCATTTGAAATGTAAGGTCACCGCACGCGCGCCTTTTAACTTTTTGTCTAGTGCGATGATTATGTAACTAGGATCTCCTTGTCGCCATTGCCATTTTGTGCCGAGATGGATCAGTAATGAATGTCTTGAACTCCTCAGTCTCTATTTGGAAAGTATAAACACACGTCTTTGTAATGGAGATGTTTTATATTCATGAAACTGTGCTTATCCCGGCTCTCTGCAGATTGAAAAGAAATGTAGCTATTAAAATACCAAATAAACAGCTCATATGTGCCGTGATTGGCTTTCCGGGTCTACATGGAATAATTAAATTGTATGGCATTCAAATGTACTCTTATTATTTTCTCTTTTTGTGACGTCAATCACTATTCCTCTGGTGGGAAATACGCCGGGTTGTTTTTGCATAATCATTTTTTTTAGGATTTTCTACTAAAAATATTTGACACAATAAAAGCAGAGCAACAAAACAAAAGTTGGCAATGTAAAGTTTATATTTACAGAAATCATACAAACTAAATCTTGTATCTGCCTTGCAGATGAACTCCAGACAAACAGCCAAATACACAAATTCAATTCATATATCATTCTTTTATTTATTTTGCTGCATTAAAGTGGTTGTAAAGGATTAAAAAAAAATAATAACTAAAATGTCTATACTTACCTGCTCTGTGCAATAGAATTTCACAGTGTGGCCCGATCCTCCTCTTCTCGGGTTTGCCACCCGCGCTCCTGGCTCCTCCTCTCTTGCTGGTGCCCCCAATAGGACACTGATTCCCATGGGGTCACTCTCAGTCCAGTGTTGCCAGATTTAGGAATTACATAGCTCTGCCATACAGTACAAACCCTTTCTGCAAGAGCTGGAGACCTTATTTCTCTCTGTTGCAGTTAATTAAAGCTTAAAGCGGAGTTCCGGCCACAATTTCACTTTTTAAATATAAATACCCCTGTAATACACAAGCTTAATGTATTCTAGTAAAGTTAGTCTGTAAACTAAGGTCCATTTTGTTAGGTTGTTACAGCATTTAGACACTTTATAAAATAGAAATTGACTGGGGCCATCTTAAGTGTGGGCATCATGAAGCCAGACTGTATGACTTCCTGGATTTCAGCCTTGCAGATCTCACACATGCTCAGTGCTGCACAAGCAGTGTCAGATCAGGTTTCAGCACCTGTACTGTCCAAGTCACATAATTCTTCGAGACTGGGGAGTGCACAGACTCCTGGAAAGTTACACCCACTACATTCCCAGGAGTCTGTGCGGTGTAGGTTAGGAAGCTTAAGCACCTAGGTGCAGGAAGAGGGAAGATTAACTATTCTGCCTAGCAACAACACTTTGAAGGCATCTAAAAAACAAAAAAAAATTCTTAAAGGACTAATGACATTTTTTAAAAAATACTGATGTAATGTTATATTTATGGGTGGAACTCCACTTTAACTTAAACATGTTATACTTACAGTACCTGCTCTGTGCAATGGTATTGCACAGAACAGCCCTGAACCTCTGCTTCTAGGGTCCCCCGCTGATGCTCTGGACTCCTCCTCTTCTTACTCCACCACTGTAGAAAGCTGCTTCCTATGGGGGCGCAAACTGTGGGCTTGCTCCCTAGCCAGGCTGTGTGCATCTATAGACACACACAGCACAGCTTGGCCCCTCCCCTAGATCCCTCTTCATGATGGGAGGAGCCAATGGTAGAAAGCTGCTTCCTATGGGGGCACAAACTGTGGGCTTGCTCCCTAGCCAGGCTGTGTGCATCTATAGACACACACAGCACAGCTTGGCCCCTCCCCTAGATCTCTCCTCACGGTGGGAGGAGCCAATGGTGGTTCACACTTCTGCCTCTGTGTCCTGTGAAGAGAGGAAGAGAGAGCAGCAATGGACTGAGAGTGACCCCATGGGAATCAGTGTCCTATTGGGGGCACCAGCAAGAGAGGAGTAGCCAGGAGCGCGGGTGGCGACCCGAGAAGAGGAGGATCGGACCACGCTGTGAAATTCTATTGCACAGAGCAGGTAAGTATAGACATGTTTGTTATTTTTTTTATTTTTTTAATCCTTTACAACCACTTTAATGCAGATCCGTGTTCATTATTGCATTGTTAATTGTGTCTTCTAAATGCAAGTACCGGAAATGGACCCACTTGGCATTCTTGCACAGCAGAGCTCAGACTGGGGGACAGAGAAGAAGCACAGAGAGCCTATCGGTATTATTGCAATGCTAAAAGAGGAGAGTGACTGAGAGATGAGCTTATCAGTCTTTTGCATCTATTTTTATTGTCCAATCACAGGTTGGGGGAGGGACAAGACTTGTAACTGCAGCAGAGAAAATCAGGTCTCCTGCTTATCCACACAGGGCTGAGCTTTGTAGCAAAGCTGTGTAAATCTCAGAACTGGATAGACAGGTAAAGCTACTTTCATATATACATTTCGGGCCGGATTCAGAAAGCACTTACGCCGACGTATCTTCTGATACGCCGCGTAAGTGCACTGATGCGCCGTCGTAGCTATGCGCCTGATTCTTGAAATAAGATACGCCTGAATTTTGGCTCCATCCGACCGACGTAAGTCTCCTACGCCGTCGTATCTTGGGCGCATATTTACGCTGGCCGCAAGGGGCGCTTCCATTGTTTTACGCATCGAATATGTAAATGAGCGAGATACGCCGATTTACGAACGTACTTTTGCCCGTCGCTCCGTTTACGTAAGGCGTACGTCCGGCGTAAAGATAAAGCACCTTAATAGCAGGTGTAAGTCATGTTAGGGTATGGACGACGGAACAGCCGTCGTATTTTATGTTGTTTACGTAAGTCGTACGTGAATGGGGCTGGGCGTAGATTAGGTTCACGTCGTAGGCATTGAGCCGTCGTATCTTAGGGAGTATATGCGATGTGATTCTGAGCATGCGCGCGCATGCGCCGTTCGTTCGGCCCTTCCTTTACATGGGGTCACGCTTCATTTTAATAGATCACGCCCACTACCTTCCTACTTTGAATTAGGCGGCCAATTTACGTTACGCCGGCGCAACAAAGGGAGTAAGTGCTTTGTGAATACTGTTCTTGCCTCTCTATGTTACATCGGCGTAGCGTATATGAGATGCACTACGCCGCTCTAAAGATGCGCCGATCTACGTTAATCCGGGCCTTCGTCTTTGTATTTTGCTGTTCGTATGTAGTTCAGTTTTAAATGGTGTTTGTGGGTCAAAACATGCGGCGGCGTTACAATTACATCCAAGTTTCGGTTTGTTCTTTAGCGATCCGATGGCGGTAGGAATGTCAGTACAATGCATTACCGCAGAAATTGCGTCTCATATTTTCCTGGTGTAACGGGGCTCTTAGTTCCCAGAAATCCTGTTACCTGATATTAATGGAATCAGCTGGACACAGCTTCATTCTGTGTAATAGCATCTGCACAGTGTGAAAGTTTAACCATCTTCCCCCGTGATGTGCGCAACACCAATCATTCCCCGGGATGACTAGGAATAATCCATAGCGTGGTGACCTGTACAAATACCTATCTGTCCCAGATTTGTCCTCGTTCTATCTCCTACCTGTCTGTCCTGCTGTCCTATATACAGTTCCTCTACCCTTCATAGCTGTATGAGCTGTATTATTTTACCACCAGTGCTCAAGGTTTGCACATTTGTTGTATCCGGCGCAGACTTTTCTTTATCGGCTTGTGGCATAGCATACGGTACTGTATTTTGCTTATTGGTACAGTATGCTGTATATGGCTGCATGAGTTTGTTTTAGCTGTTCACAAGTACAATAATGTATGTCATGGGTGATAATTATAGGCGTGCGCACAGTGTGTGCCAGGTGTGCCCAGGCACACCCTAATCACTTTTCACAGCACAGATTTCTCCTACTTCCCTGGCTCCCTCCCTCCTCATTCATGCATTTCATGAATCTATCTAAGGTCACTGCTGCTATCTAAGGTTGCTGCCTATCAGGCGTCCAATCACAGCAGAGGAGGAGCGGGCGGGAGAAGACATCGGGTCGGGGAAGGTAAGTGTCAGGCAGATGACGGGGGGCACAGTGGCAGCACTTGGGGCACAGTGGCAGCACATGGGGTACAGTGGCAACACTTGGGGCACAGTGGCAACATTTGGGGCACAGTCGCAGCATATGGGGCACCGTGGCAGAACATGGGACACAGTGGCAACATTTGGGGCACAGTGGCAACATTTGGGGCACAGTGACAGCACTTGGGGCACAGTGGCAACATTTGGGGCACAGTGACAGCACTTGGGGCACAGTGGCAACATTTGGGGCACAGTGGTAGCACTTGGGAGCATTTGATGAGCAAAGTGGCTGCGTTTGATGGGCACAGTGGCTGTGTTTGATAGGCAAAGTGGCTGTGTTTGATGGGCAAAGTGGCTGCGTTTGATGGGTACAGTGGCTGCGTTTGATGGAGACAGTGGCTGCATTTGGTACAGTGGCTGCAATTGATGTTTTGTTTTCCAGAATTTTTTTAGTTTGTTTGCTCCCCCCAAAAATTTTGAGCAGCAGCCACCACTGGTTGGAAGAATGGTCCTTACACTAATGGTCATTGGGAAGAATTACCTCCTTACAAATAGCTAAAAAGATCAATGGTGTCAGTGGGAACTTATCTGAGAGGCAGAAATTGCCCAATGCTGAAGGAACCCCTAGCAACCTCTGGGGGAACCTTAAGGTTCCACGGAACCCTGGTTGAGAATCACTGCTTGTAGAAGCTAGAAATCACTGTAGTAAACATCGCAACTACACCGCTACTACAGTGATCTCCACTAGCTGTTGAGGATCCCGTCGAGCCAAAAAGAGAGCATGTCTTCTTTTTCCTCGACGGAAATGGAGAAACTTGCCTTGTCGAGTTCCTCGACAGCCTAACAAGGAACTCGACGAGGAAAACTATGTGTTTCGCCCGTCGAGTTCCTCGGTCGTGTGTACGAGGCTTAAGCCTTCATGCTTACCTTATTGGACACCAAAGGCAAATAGTCCAGCTCAAAAAACTACAATCAAGGTTAAAGAATGACTCAAGGTAACCACACAAGGTCCTCTACCCTTTAATCTGATGCCTCTCTTCTAAATAAACCTGTTAATTAACTACCTGTTAAATCAAATCTGTTAATTCACCCCTTATGACCTTCCATGCTTACCTTATTTGACACCAAAGGCAAACATTCCAACTCAAAGATGTACACTGAGAATACCAAGGATGACGATTGGCTTAAGGTGACCACATACAGTACAGTGCACCACCCTGTAACCTGATGCCCCTGTTCTAAATCAAACCTGGTTATTTGCCCTCCATGCCCCCAAAATGTACATTATTGCCCCCATGCTCCCAAAATGTACATATTGAACACCAAAGACAATCAGTCAAGCTCAATGATCTATACTGAGACAATCAAGGCTGATCAGTGACTTGAGATGGCCAGATAAGGTTCTCTAAACTTTAACCTGATGCCCCTGTTCTAAATCAAACCTTTTAATTCACCCTTAATGACCCTCCATACTTACCTTATTGGACACCAAAGGCAAACAGTCCAGGTCAAAGATCTACACTGAGACTATGAAGGTTGATGAGTGACTCAAGGTGACCAGACAAGGTGCTCTACCCTTTGACCTGATGCCCCTGTTCTAAATCAGACCTTTTAACTCGCTCTTAATGACCCGCCATACTTACCTTATTGGACGCCAAAAGCAATCAGTCCAGCTCAAAGTTCTACACTGAGATGATCAAGGTTGACGCGTGACTCAAGGTAATCAGACAAGGTACTCTATCCTTAAAAACTCCAAGTACAGGCCTACAAGTACATTATTATGTTAGCCTTGCCTGAAACCTTCACTTCCCAACTTTTTAGCATCAGGCCTCGTACACACGACCGAGGAACTCGTCGGAAAAGACACATCGTTTTCCTCAACGATTTCCTTGTTAGGCTTGTCGAGGAACTTGACAAGCTTGCTTTGCGTACACACGGTCAAGACAAAATCTCCTCGTTCTCAAACGCGGTGACGTACAACACATACAATGGCAGGGGAAGTTCGATTCCACTGGCACCACCCTTGGGGCTGCTTTTGCTAATCTCATGTTACTGCGTGTTAAGTAAAAGTTTGGTGAGAGACGATTTGCACTTTCCAGTCTGTTACAGCGTGAAAAATGTGTTATCTCCATTACAAACGCTACTTTTACCGAAGGTGCGCTCCCGTCTCATACTTTATTCTGAGCATGCGCGGGTTTCTTAGCATACACATGCTCGCGTTTCTCGTTGAAAACCAGCCCGACGAGGAAATTGAGACTCCCGTCGAGGAAAAAGAGAACTTGTTCTCTTTTTTCCTCGTCGAGTTCTTCAACGGTTTCCTCGATGAAAAACGTACACACGCCTGGTTTCCTCGGCAAAAAAGCTCTCCCACCAAGTTTCTTGATGGATTCCGTCGAGTTTCTCGGTCGTGTGTACGAGGCCTAATAGATACAGTACCTGCATGCAGAAACCTTCATGTCCCCCCCCTCCTCCCGCTCTGTAATGGCAAGCTATTGTCTCCCTAAAGGCAAAGTTGGATTTTGCAGAAGTTGCATACGCTCAGATCTTGCACATTATTTACTGCGATCCATTAGGTTTCCGTGTTCCGCTCACTATTATTTATGCTTTAAAGTTGGAGTACAATTCTTCATAGTTTCCCAGTCATTTGTTGCCGAGTCGTCTTCTGGATTTTCCGGGAACAAATATCATGACATCAATTAATTTCTTTCTAAAGAGGCATCACCACCAGCAGAGAGCCATGAATCACTGTGTCACTGTTTGCTGAGTCTGCTCTTCACGGCTCCTCTGACAGAGAGGCAGGAGCTAAAAGGAGCGCCAAGCCAGTCTTTATGTTCCCTCTCCCGCAGAGGTTAATGGGCAACTGGCAGTGGGCTTGTGATTGAGGACATTGCTGGACAGCTGTATCAGCTGATGAACAAACTACAAGTCCCAACTCTTCCTCCAACTTTTTATTTAACTCCGTTGGCTTAGGCTGCCAGTTTAGATGCAGAACGGGCCGAGCTGAGATCTGCTTTAAAGCATATATTAGTAATACTTAGATTACAAATATACCATAAAATAATGGGCACAGCAGATGTACAGACCCAGGAACTCAGCACAGAGATAGTAACAACCCCTCATAATGGGCACAACAGGCGTACAGACCCAAGAACTCAGCACAGGGATGGTGGGAACCCCTCATAATGGGCACAGCAGATGTACAGACCCAGGAACTCAGCACAGAGATAGTAACAACCCCTCATAATGGGCACAACAGGCGTACAGACCCGGGAACTCAGCACAGGGATGGTAGGAACACCTCATAATGGGCACAGCAGGTGTACAGACCTAGGAACTCAGCACAGGGATGGTGGGAACACCTCATAATGGGCACAGCAGGTGTACAGACCTAGGAACTCAGCACAGGGATGGTGGGAACACCTCATAATGGGCACAGCAGTTGTACAGACCTAGGAACTCAGCACAGGGATGGTAAGAACAACTCACAATTGGCACAGCAGGTGTAAAGACCTAGGAACTCAGCACAGGGATGGTAGGAACCTCTCATAATGGGCACAGCAGGTGTACAGACCCGGGAGCTCAGCACAAGGATGGTAGGAACACCTCATAATGGGCACAACAGGCGTACAGACCCAAGAACTCAGCACAGGGATGGTAGGAACCCCTCATAATGTGCACAACAGGTGTACAGACCCGGGAACTCAGCACAGCTATGGTAGGAACACCTCATAATGTGCACAGTGGGTGTACAGACCTAGAAACTCAGCACATGGATGGTAGGAACACCTCATAATGGGCACAGCATGTGTACAGACCCGGGAACTCAGCACAGGGATGGTAGGAACACCTCATAATGGGCACAGCATGTGTACAGACCCGGGAACTCAGCACAGGGATGGTGGGAACACCTCACAATTGGCACAGCAGGTGTATAGACCTAGGAACTCAGCACAGGGATGGTAGGAACACCTCATAATGGGCACAGCAGGTGTATAGACCTAAGAACTCAGCACAGGGATGGTGGTAACCCTTCATAATGGGCACAGCAGGTGTACAGAAATTAGATATTCAAAAAAATGGGATCAAAAATACATGCCACAGCAGAACGGACAGAAGACTGACGCATTTTACGCTATCAAACAGTGCTTAATCGTAGCTATCATGAGCTATGATTAAGCCCTGTTTGACAGTGTGAAACGCGTCAACTCTTCTGTCCGTTCTGCTGTGGCATGTATTTTTGATCCCATTTTTTTAATAAAAGGCAATTTATGGAGTGCGGCTGTCCAGAACTTCTTATGCATTGCCAGTACCTGTGGCTTCTGAACTAGAGGAGAGGTTTGCTGTTGGCTGACCAACCTTGAGTGGTGATATGCCTTTCCCTAGCAGGTGTACAGACCCAGGAACTCAGCACAGGGATGGTGGGAACCCCTCATAATGGGCATAGCGGGTGTACAGATCCGGGAACTCAGCACAGGGATGGTGGGAACCCCTCATAATGGGCACAGCAGGTGTAGAGACCCAGGAACTCAGCACAGGGATGGTGGGAACCCCTCATAACGGGCATAGCAGGTGTACAGACCCAGGAACTCAGCACAGGGATGGTGGGAACCCCTCATAATGGACACATCAGGTGTACAGACCCAGGAACTCAGCACAGGGATGGAAGAAAAATCTCATAATGGGCATAGCAGGTGTACAGACCTAGGAACTCAGCACAGGGATGGTGGGGACCCCTCATAATGGGCACAGCGGGTGTACAGACCCGGGAACTCAGCACAGGGATGGTGGGAACCCCTCATAATGGGCACAGCGGGTGTACAGACCTGACCATGACAGATCATCTATTTCTCTGTAACTAAAACGTCAGTTAGAAACATTGCAATGGTTGTAACAACCTTCATGCTCTGTAGAAACTTACACAAGCCATTTCAGTAACATGATCAGTTCCATTGGTGTAATACAAGAAAACTACAAGTACAAGCAGGGGACCAATCACATGAGCAGGTATGGGAGGTGCCCTGTATAATAATCTCTGGGAGTCATTGCCACCAGGTCATGAAGGCACTTCAACAATAAAACATCATCCGACGTTCTAACTCTTCCCCACTCTACTACAAATGTGTTTTTTGTTTTTGTCTGTGTCCCTATTGGAGTGATTTTCTTATCACTTCCTGTCTTGACAGGAAGTGGATGAAAATCTCCCTAATGGGGTCACAGATAGCAAAAAAATAAAACTCAGACGCCCCACCCTGCCATCTTTCCAATACAAAATAAAAAAAAGTTGTGTCTAAAGTTGGGTTTTTATTATGTTAAATATGTTGTTTCTAATTTTTTATTTTTTTTGGAAGTTTCCTTAAACGGGTTATATATAATCATTTCGGCGTCTCCTCATTTTAGTCCAACGACTTTCTAGGGGACTTTTCCTTTTAAACATAACATCCGCTGGGTGCCTTCTTATTAAAGCGCTGTTTTATTATACACGTTATTACACAAAGCCGTTTGACTGTGGTAGCATCATGCAAATACCGCGGCGGTATAATATTTGAATAATTAGTTCTTGCGCACGCACCACTGTATAATCTTAGCAGCAGGGATGGCGCAGTTCGGCATGTGCCGTATATAAATGACCCTCTTAAGGCTGATTTAATTTCACCTTCGAGAAAGGGTCGCATGTACGAGCAGCACTTCGTCATGATGGTGTAATTCTATTAAGACATTAAGGCGGCCCTTCAAAAGACAACATGCCATAGCGTATATATACACTTGGTGAAATTCTCATCTGCATGCGCGGGGGTGAATCCGGAGGTCACCCAGACACTACTATTTGCATTCGGGAATTGGCACTTATAGAAGATGTGGCTTTTGGCAAGGCTGAAATTAAAGGGGGATTTCGCCTTCGGCTGGCTAAATGTTATGCCGCGTACACACGATCGGAAAATTCCGACAAGAAAAGTTCGATGTGAGCTTTTGGTCGGAAATTCCGACCGTGTGTAGGCTTCATCTGACTTTTTCTGTTTGAACTTCCTACAGAGGATGGCAACAGTGGGGTAGATTCAGTAAGCAATTGCGTCTGCGGATCCATAGATACGCAGCGCAATTGCTTAGTTGCGCCGGCGTATCGACTGCTCCTGATTCAGATAGGTCGATACGCCGACTGCAGCCTAAGATATGACTGGCATAAGGCTCTTATGCCGTCGTATCGTAGGCTGCATTCTTACGATGGCCGCTAGGTGGCGTTCCCGTAGTGGTCAGCGTAGAGTATGCAAATTGCATACTCACGCCGATTCACAACCGTACGTGCGCCCTGCGTTCGCATTTTACGTCGTTTACGTTCGTCGGGTTCTGCGTAAGGCTGCTCCTGCTATTAGCAGGGGCAGCCAACGCTAAGTATACCCGTCGTTCCCGCGTCGCGATTTAAAAAAATTACGTCGTTTGCATAAGTGAATCGTGAATGGCGCTGGACGCCATTTACGTTCACGTTGAAGCAAATGACGTCCTTGCGACGTCATTTACCGCAATGCACGTCGGGAAAGTTTCCCGACGGAGCATGCGCACTACGTTCGGCGCGGGAACGCGCCTAATTTAAATGATTCACGCCCCCTATGGGATCATTTAAATTACGCGCGCTTACGCCGGGCAGTTTTCCGGAGCGCACATGCAAATTACGGAGCTACTGCTTCGTGAATGAAGCGTAGCGCAGGTAATTTACGGAGGCATAGCGTAAAAACGGTACGCTGCGCTTCCGTAGTAGTGCGCGCCCCTACCTGAATCCACCCCAGTGGTTTCATCTCCCCCTAATGCCTCGTACACACGACCGGTTTTCACGACAAGAAAACTGCCATTTTTTATATTGGTCGTGAAAACCGGTCATGTGTACGCTCCCTAGTAGTTTTCTCGACGAAAAAACTGCCCGCAAATAAATTGCAACCAGCTCTGTTTTTTCTCGTCGTGTTTCCCGGCAGTTTTTTTCTCGTCGTGAAAATACGGTCGTGTGTAGGCTTTTCTGAGGGAAAAAAAAACGCGTATGCTCAGAATCAAGTATGAGACGGGAGCGCTCGTTCTGGTAAAACTAGCGTTCAGAATGGAGATAGCACATTCGTCACGCTGTAACGCACTGAAAAGCACAAAGACTGAAAAGCGCGAATCGTCTCTCACCAAACTTTTACTAACACGAGGATCAGCAAAAGCAGTCAAAAGGGTGGCGCCATTTGAAAGGAACTTCCCCTCTATAGTCCCGTCGTACGTGTTGTACGTCACCGCGCTTTGGTCGGACGTTTTTTTTGCATGAACGTGTGTATGCAAGTCAGGCTGGAGAGGAATCACGTCGGGAAAAACACAGTTTTTTTTCCTGCCGAGAAAAATGGTCATGTGTATGAGGCATTAGAAATGATGGCTGGGACAGATCATAACCTATCCAATTGACAACCCCCCCCCCCCACACCCAGAGCATCTCCCTGGTAACATCAAAATTACATTGTGGCCCTATGTTAGCCATTTTTTACATCCCTTGTCTGTGGACTGCTACTGGCCTGGGATAGCTATTTGTCCCATTATTTACCTGTATTCCCTCCCTGTCGGGGTGAGTTTTCTGTTTTGAAAGTCATCTGTAACCCCCCCACAGAGGCTGTCTTATCTCTTGTCCATGCCAATGGCTCATGCCACTTTCCCGACTGCTTCCTCAAAGGGCGAGTTCATGAAACGATGGAACTTATTATACTCTCAACAGAGGGAACTTTCACAAAAACTTCCCTGTAATCCCGACAGCCCCCTTTGTTGTAACAAAAACCTGCTAATGCGTCGGGAACAAAGTTAGCAGAACAAAACTTCAGAAGGATTTACTTTCACCTCTCGCTGTTTACTTTTTGAATTAGGATGTTTGGGAATCTCGCCCAAATATTGTGGATGCCAAGTCCGCAGCTAATTCGGTTTTCCACTAAATTAGCTATTTGCTGTATATATTTTTCACAGCAGTTGTTAGGAGGCAGAGTGCCCATGCTTATGTTTGTTATAAGGCGCCGTTTTGGCTGCGTAACCGCTTGTTAGAAACTCGGGGATGTCAGCGAGCAGCGTTGTGCGGAAATTTGTGCATTATTTACAAAGCGCTGCTTTAAGGGGTTAACCACTTCCTTACTGGGCACTTAAACCCCCTTCCTGCCCAGATGAATTTTCAGCTTTCAGCGCTGACGCACTTTGAATGACAATTGCGCGGTCATACAACACTGTACCCAAATGACATTTTTATAATTTTTTGTATATTTTATCACCCCCTTGGCCACCCACTGAAACTGTACGTTTTTGTTTTTTTGTCAAAGCTTAACCACTTCAGCTCTGGAAGATTTATCCCCCTTCACGACCAGGCTATTTTTTTGCAATACAGCATTGCGTTACTTTAACTGACAATTGCGCGGTCGTGCAATACTGTACCCAAATTCCTGCCACTGACACCAACAATGGGCATGAATCCCAACTGTCCCTGATTTGGAGCAATGCCCCTGATTTGGAGCAATGTCCCTCTGTCTCTCATTCCTCCTCATTTGTCCCTCATTTTGGTCTAATCTATATAGTTGTATATAAAATGCACTTTTTATCTATCAAAAAGTGTTTCCCAGAGCTAAACCTTTCATCTGATTTCTAAATTGCTGCATTTGTAAATTCCAATTTGTGGGTTTAACCAATCTTATTTTTGTACAATTCTCCTTTAAGGGGGCGTGGCAAGAGGGTGTGTCCTATGCCTGGATACTTTTGCTGATAGGTGTCCCACATTCTCATCTCAGAACGTAGGTAGTTATGAATGGGGCATCATTTGTGCAACTGACACCAACAGTGGGGCACTATTCCTTCTCTGACAACAACTATTTCCCCCCCCTAATACCAAAGATTGGGCATTGCTTACTCCCAATGGGCACAGTCTGGCCCTCCTACAGTCTGAAGCATGTTAACCACTTCAGCTCTGGAAGGTTTACCCCCCCCCTTCATGACCAAGCCATTTTTTGCGATACTGCACTGCGTCGCTTTAACTGACAATTGCGCGGTCGTGCGACACTGTACCCATGTAAAATGGATGTCCTTTTCTTTCCACAAATAGAGCTTTCTTTTAGTGCTATTTGATCATCTCTGTATTATTTGTTTGCACTATAATCAAAAAAAGAGGCCCAGATTCACGTAGATCGGCGTATCTTTATGCCGGCGTAGCGCATCTCATATGCACTACGCCGACGTAACTGTGAGAAGCAAGTGCAGTATTCACAAGCACTCGCTCCCAAACTTGCGCCGGCGTAACGTAAATTGGCCGGCGTAAGCCCGCCTAATTCAAAGTAGGAAGGTAGTGGGCGTGTTACATTTAAAATAACCGTGACCCCATGTAAAGGAAGGGCTGAACGAACGGCGCATGCGCGCGCATGCTCAGAATCACGTCGCATATACGCCCTAAGATACGACGGGTCAATGCGTTCGACGTGAACGTAACCTACGCCCAGCCCCATTCACGTACGACTTACGCAAACGACGTAAAATCCGACGGCTGTTCCCTGGTCCATACCCTAACATGACTTACCCCTGCTTTGTGAGGCGTAACTTTACGCCGGACGTACGCCTTACGTACAGTATATGGCGTAGATTACAGCAACGGGCGCAAGTACGTTCGTGAATCAGCGTATCTCAGTCATTTGCATATTTGACGCGTAAATCAATGGAAGCGCCCCTTGCGGCCAGCGTAAATATGCACCCAAGATACGACAGCGTAGGAAACTTACGTCGGTCGTATCAAGCCAAAATTCAGACGTATCTTGTTTCCTGAATCAGGCGCATAGATACGACGGCGCATCCTAGAAGTTACGCGGCGTATCAGAAGAATCTGGGCCAGAGGGTTTACAACCACTTTAAGCCCTGGTGGAGGGACGAAACGCGTTAGGGAGGTGTGTGTCCTGGGTGGAGCCTGGGCTGGGCTGAGGCTGTTTTCACATAGCACATACAGGTTTTCGTTGTGATGTGCAGCTTATGGGACTCTTATTTCTTCGCATCAGTATCCACGGAACTGGGAAAAGCTCCGTCCCCGCCTGCACTCCCAGCGGCTGATAATAGAGGAGCGCTTGTTGGAGCCTCGAGCTTCCCCCGTAGTTTTGGCGTTGGTGTACAGAGGAAGTGTAGGAGGTTTGGACGCTCTATAGCAATGCCCAGACACATACGGAAGGCTCTGATCAGACATCCCGCGCACTCTCTATGCACTCACAGACTTTCTTCTCACCCTCGCTACACTTTATCCTCTTCAGCTGCCGCAAACCGTGTATATAATTCCCGAAAAAACACAACGCCCGCCAAACGAGATAATGCATATTAGCAGTTTTCTTGAGAAAAGCACGATGAAGTAAAATAAAAGCTAATAGAGCTGGAGAGTCTGTGGGCGCAAATGAGACTGATTTAATGTGCGCAATAACCTCCCCCCCAATTTAAGGGTTATTCGAGATTGATGTATATAATTAGTATTCATCAACAATCAAATGAAAACTCATTTGTAAATCAACATTTCTAATTAGATTGCCTAATGTATGTTTGACTTTGTTAGAGGAAAATAGAACATTAGCGAGAATTTTCCCTTTATCTAGGAAAGTGAGCGTCTTCCATTATGGAAATGAGGCCGATGTCGGATGCCGGGGAATCCGCCGCGAAATCCTTAAGGTCTTTCAATAGAAAAGACACAAATGAACGCAGCTTTGTTTATTAACCGTGATATGTGCGGCGAGAAAAGGGCGGGCTTTACCACCTCCATGGCGCACATATGCATCGCTGGGTGGTCAT
This sequence comes from Rana temporaria, assembly GCF_905171775.1. Taxonomy (NCBI): domain Eukaryota; kingdom Metazoa; phylum Chordata; class Amphibia; order Anura; family Ranidae; genus Rana; species Rana temporaria. Next base: position 145,912,622 of record NC_053498.1, on the reverse strand, counting down.
TGTTTCTGTGCTGAGAGAACGCTCCCAGCACAGTGACCAAGCTGTCCAGGACAGCTCTTAGGTCCAGACTAACGATCGGTGGCTGGCAGGAACGGCTCCTGATCATGTGACCACTGTTAGAGCCAATCACAGTAATCACATGATCACTGATCCTTCCTGCCCCCTGGATGTTCAAAACTTTTTTAACCTCTCGCGGACCGTCCCACATACATATACTGCGGCAGGGCCAGATCACGTACCTAGTAGGCGATCTGACACTTCCGGGTCTGGGCCGCATGTTCGCCCCGCAGGCGACCCACCCCCTCTGTGATTGGACACAGCGGGAGCCAATCTGCGGTTTCGTCAGACTCAATGTCCGCCGGGACCCGCCGGTCATTCGGGACACAAGCAGAATGGCAGTTTGCCTATGTAGACAAGGCAGACCATTGTTCTGTGAGGAGGGGAATGTACTGATCTTGTGTTTCTGCTAAGCAGGAACACAGATCTTTACCTTCCCCTGGTCAAAGCACCTCCATATAATAAGCACAACTTGCTGCTGTCACTGGCAGGAATGATGCCCCATTGTTGGTGTCAGTTGCAGGAATGATGCCCCATTGTTGGTGTCGGTGGCAGGAATTATGCCCCATTGTTGGTGTCAGAGGCAGAAATAATGATAGGGTCGTGTAAAGGAAAGCGACCCTGCCTGAAGCTCCGTGACCGGGACCCGTGGACCCGATCGCCGCTGGAGTCCCGCGATCGGTCCCCGGAGCTGAAGAAAAATAATAATTAACAAAAATGCAATAAACCTATCCCCTATTTTGTAAACGCTATAAATTTTGCGCAAACCAACCGATAAACGCTTATTGCGATTGTTTTTACCAAAAATAGGTAGAAGAATACGTATCGGCCTAAACTGAGGAAAAAAAACGTTTTTATATATGTTTTTGGGGGATATTTATTATCGCAAAAAGTAAAAAAATATTGCATTTTTTTCAAAATTGTCGCTCTATTTTTGTTTATAACGCAAAAAATAAAAACCGCAGAGGTGATCAAATACCACCAAAAGAAAGCTCTATTTGTGGGGAAAAAAGGACGCCAATTTTATTTGGGAGCCGCGTCGCACGTCCGCACAATTGTCAGTTCAAGCGACGCAGTGCCGAATCGCAAAATCTGTCCGGGTCCTTCAGCTGCCTAAAGGTCAGGGTCTTAAGTGGTTAATGAAAAAAAGATTCCAGGGCCGATAAGTGGATGTGTATGGACTATTTTTTGGAGAATAATGATATCGTTTAGTGTCACTTTAGCAACTTCTAATTTCCCTCTCTTGACTCCTTTGGATTTCGCCTTGTCTGCATCTACACAGGAATAACAACGCCCGGCGATAACAATAAGAGACGTGATGATGTGTTGTGACTCAGCAATCATCGGTGATCTGAGTGTTGTGAATCGCTAATTTTGCAGGAAAAGGGTCATTTGCATTCACATTAACAAGTCCATCAATTCAAATATTGCTGAGCCATTTCTGCAGTAAAAGCCCAATTATAAAAGGTTTATTATCACTGGAGAGGGGTGATTGTCGGATGGAGCGGATCCCGGACCCACCAACTAAAGGGGGGATATTGATCGTCCATCCCCCGCCACAATTTAGCGCACTCAGCTCTGAGGACACGGTTTAGTAGACATGTCACTTTAGGGTGACGTCCGGGAGAAAGCTGCAAATGGGGCCGCTTAGTTCTTAGAAATTGATTTGAAGGGACGCAATGATACAAAATAATGGAAATATTTAAAAAGGCCCGGATTCACGTAGAGCGGCGTATCTTTGAGCGGGCGTAGCGCATCTCATATTGCTACGCCGACGTAAAATAGAGAGGCAAGAGCAGTATTCACAAAGCACTTGCTCCCTAAGTTACGGCGGCGTAGCGTAAATGGGCTGGCGTAAGCCCGCCTAATTCAAAGTAGGAAGGTAGTGGGCGTGCTGTATTAAAATGAAACGTGACCCCATGTAAATGAAGGGCCTAACGAATGGCGCATGCTCAGAATTACGTTGCATATACTCCCTAAGATACGACGGCTCAATGCGTTCGACGTGAACGTAACCTACGCCCAGCCCCATTCACGTACGACTTACGTAAACGACGTGAAATACGATGGCTGTTCCGACGTCCATACCCTAACATGACTTACACCTGCTATTGTGGTGGTTTATCTTTACGCCGGACGTACGCCTTACGTAAATGGCGTAGATTACTGCGACGGGCGTAAGTACGTTCGTGAATTGGCGTAATCTAGGTCATTTACATATTCGACGCATAAATCAATGGAAGCGCCCTTTGCGGCCAGCGTAAATATGCGCCCAAGATACGACGGCATAGGAGACTTACGTCGGTCGGATGGAGCCGAAATTCAGGTGTATCTCCTTTGCAGAATCAAGCGCATAGATACAACGGCGCATCCGCGGACTTACACGGCGTATCAGTAGATATGTCGGCGTAAGTCTTTGTGAATCCGGCTAAAATGGTTATATAACTCAGACATGAAATATGAACAAAGCATATCCCTCTATAGTGTGTATTTGTCTCAATCCAGAGCACTAAGTGTCATTTCTGTCTGCTGCTTCCTTCCTTTGCCATAAGCATGAGTCACTTCTGACAAGTTTTCCTGACACCAAGTGATAAAAGGTGACAGGGGAGGGGTCTCCAGCATACAGCCTGTGATTGAGAGCCTCAGCTCTGTTCCTGTGTGAAGGAGGATGTATCCCTTCCCCCCAATCAGCTTTCAGATGTCAGGAACCATGAATCAGACCGAGACAGAAGTACAGTTAAATCACACTTGTTTAATAATACAAATAAAAAGGTAAACAGAGTACCGTATATACTCGAGTATAAGCCGAGTTTTTCAGCACATTTTTTTGTGCTGAAAATGCCCCCCCCCCCTCGGCTTATACTCAAGTCACTTTTTTGCACCTGATCTCCCGGACTTTGGGGACCCGGTACCGGCCGCCCATAGGTCCCCTGGACCCCAAACTTGGCACACATGTAGCCCCACTCTTCCTCTACAAGTGTGCAAAGTTTGTTGCCCAGGGAGCACTGATTTTTCAAAACCGGGTACCCCTTCCATAGACTCCCATGTTAAACGTCAGTCTAGTCATGGACAAAGTGAGGCATGGGCACAGTGAGGCATGGACACAGGGAGGCATGGGCACAGTGAGGCATGGGCACAGTGAGGCATGGGCACAGTGAGGCATGGACACAGTGAGGCATGGGCACAGTGAGGCATGGACACAGTGAGGCATGGGCACAGTGAGGCATGGGCACAGTGAGGCACGGACACATGAGGCATGGGCACAGTGAGGCATGGGCACAGTGCCTACACCCCCAGATCTCAGCCTCTGGTCACTCACCCCATGGATGATCCAGGGACCGATGTGCACACCTTGGTCCCCCACACTACAAAGAGGAAGAGGTTTCCAGTGCAGTCTCGTAAAAGCTGTTCCACCTGTTCTGGCGAAAAACTTCAACTCGTCAAAATCTCCAACCGTGTCTTGTCTCTTCTGGTCACTCTCCAGCAGCAATAATTGGAGATTTCCACAAGTTGGGTAAACGATATAATGAGTGGACATTGTTATTCTGTCCGCTTGTAACCAACAACAAGGTGGCGACAACCTTTTTCCTCCTTACCTGGTGTTCTGTCCAAACAGCCAACTCATCGTGTACCGTAGTGTATAAGCTGCCGGTGTTCTGTGAAAAGCCAAGTCATCAAAATTTCCAATTATTGCTGCTGGAGAATCACCGGAAGTGACGTGGTTGGAGATTTTGGCGAGTTTGAGTTTTCGGCAGAACACCACCACTCCCCTTCCTCCTCAATGTCCTATGGGAACTGTATTGCAAAGGTCCATAAGTCCCATTCTATGAATGATGTTTTAGACTACAATTCCCATTATCCTCAGCGTTCTGCATAGAAGTCTATAGGCTTTATCGGCTATAGTTCTCCCTCTGCTGACTGATGGGGATAATGCAACACAACATTCAGCGTAACAGCAGAAAATAAGTGGGATTCAGGTACCTGCGCGCCTAGTTATTGTATTTACGCTACGCCGACGCAACTTACATGAGCAAGTGCAGTATTCACAAAGCACTTGCTCTGTAAGTTGCGGCGGCGTAGCGTAAATGGGGCCGGCGTAAGCCCACGTAATTCAAATGTGGAAGGGGGGGCGTGTTTTATGCTAATGTGTGATGACCTGACGTGATTGACGTGTTTTACGAACGGCGCATGCGCCGTCCGTGTACATATGCCAGTGTGCATTGCTCTCAAGTACGCCGCAACGACGTATTGGTTTCGACGTGAACGTAAATTACGTCCAGCCCTATTCGCGAACGACTTACGCAAACGACGTAAAAAATTCAAATTTCGAAGCGGGAACGACGTCCATACTTAACATTGGCTGCGCCTCCTAATAGCAGGAGCAACGTTACGCCAAAAAAGCCTTACGCAAACGACGTAAAAAACTACGGCCGGGCGCACGTACGTTCGTGAATCGACGTAACTAGGTAATTTGCATATTCGATGCCGAAAACAGCGGAAGCGCCCCTAGCGGTCAACGTAATATTGTACACAATTCAAGTTACGCCGGCGGAGGAAGCCTATTTTTTAAGCGTATCTGCCTTTGAGAATCGGCGTAACGATACGCCGGGGCAGATTTCAAATTACGGCGGCGTATCTGAAAATACGCCGCCGTAAAAGCTACCTGAATCTGCCCCAGTGTCTCCATCTCCGTGTTTCTGTAATCCAGCACCTGGCTACATTTATAAGGCGCGGTCAGCCTCCATCTTTTCTTAGGAGAAGTCTCTTTAAAAAAAAATAAAAAAGTGCCGTGCTGCATAATTGGATTCAATCTGTCTCTTGTGTAGAAGAGGAGACAGCTGAAACATGTAACAAGTGAAAACTTTCTAGAATAAATTGTAGCAATAAACAGAGCCCGGGCGAGACTTTCCAATGAGAAATTCTAATGGGGTTTTACATGTATTTTATTTAATTAACCACTTAAGGACCGGAAGGGTTTGCCCCCTTAATGAACAGGCCATTTTTTTTGTTTGCGATACGGCACTGCGTCGCTTTAACTGACAATTGCGCGGTCGTGCGATGTTGTATCCAAACAAAATTGATGTCCTTTTTTTACCCACAAATAGAGCTTTCTTTTGGTGGTATTTGATCACCTCTGCAGTTTTAATTTTTTGCACTATAAACAAAAAAGTGCGACAATTTTGAAAAAATAAATAAATATTTTTTACATTTTGCTATACTAATCATCCAAAAAAAATAAACAAAAAAATGTCTTCATCGCCCTATATATGAGACCGAAGGCCACATATTATTGGTAAAAAAAAAAAAAAAATCGCAATAAGCGTATATTGATTGGTTTGCACAAAAGTTATAGGCTCAGATTCTCAAAGACTCACGACGGCGTATCTCCAGATACGGCGTCGTAAGTCCGAATGGCCGCCGTCGTATCCATTTGCCTGATTCATAGAATCAGTTACGCATAGATTTGGCCAAGATACGAGCGGCGTAAGTCTCCTACGCCGTCGTATCTTGGGGTGCATATTTACGCTGGCCGCTAGGTGGCGCTTCCGTTGATATGTAAATGAGCAAGATACGCCAATTCCCGAATGTACGTACGCCCGTCGCAATTAGTTTCGCCGTTTACGTCTCTAGGTGGCGCAGCAAGGTATGGACGTCGGAACAAGCGTATCTTTTTACGTCGTTTACGTAAGTCGTACGTGAATGGGGCTGTGCGTAGGTTACGTTCACGTCACAGGCATTGAGCCGGCGTATCTTTGGGCGTAAATACGACGTGATACTGAGCATGTGCGCGCATGCGCCGTTCGTTCGGCCATGCATCTACATGGGGTCACGCTTAATTTTAATACAACACATTCACGACCTGCCTACTTTGAATTACGCGCGCCGTAACTTAGGACGCAAGTTCTTTGTGAATACAGCACTTGCCTTTCTAAGTAGCGGCGGCGTAGCGTAAATAAGATACGCTACGCCCGCACAACGTTATGCCGCCCTACGTGAATCTAGGCCATAGCGTCTACAAAATAGGTGATGTAATTTGTATTATTTATTTATTTTTTAATAGTAATTAAAAGTGATCAGCAATTTTTAGCAGGACTGCGTCATTGCGGCGGACAGATCGGACACTTTTTTGGGACCTGTGACATTTTTACAGCGATCGGAACTAAAAATAGCCACTGATTACTGTATAAAAGGCACTGGCAGGGAAGCGTTTAAACACTAGGGAGCGATCAAAGGGTTAAGTGTTCCCTGGGGAGGTGTTTCTAACTGGTGGGAGGAGGGGACTGGCTAGAAGAGGCGAGAGATCGCTGTTTCTGATCACTAGGATCACATATCTCTCTCTCCTCCCCTGTCTGAATGGGAATCTGTCTGTTTGCATTGACTGATCCCCGTTCTGGCTCTCTGAGGAGAGATCGCGGGTGCCTGGTGGACATTGCGGCCAGTGGCCACACGCATCGGCCCTGGCGGCGTGCTGCTGGTGGCCACACTCATCTCCTCTGGCGGTGTGCCGAGGGCCCGCATGCCCTCTATAGCTTCTTAAAACGGCCAATGACGACGATTTGCGCAGCCATGCCAACCTGCCGCAGTACAACAGCGGTGGCTGGACGGCAAGTAGTTAAAGGAGAAGTACATCCAAAGCTTGTTTGGTTGTACTTCTGTGGATCACAGGAGTGCAGTTTCCAGGCTCAGGCAAGATCGCGACAATGGAGTCGGGAATCCGCCCACATGCCTGGACCAGCACCTGGCTCAGCCTCTCAGCAAGCCACTGAGAGCCTGAGCCAGAGGCTCCCGCCCCCTCCACAGCTCAGCGCTCCAGTGAGCACAGGGGGGCAGAGCAGAGAGATGCTGGCTGACAGTCACCTGCTCAGAAAGCTGTGAGAACCGAGCGATCGGAGGTGACGGGGGACAGATGCAGCATCATATCGATCCACCTAGGTAAGTATGAAAAACAAAACTGTACATCTCTTAATTGTTATTTATTGATACAGAAATGAAATTTTCCACAATGTTTTACAGATTTTCATCAATTCCTGGTGGGAGCTTACAAGATTGTAATATTTCTAGACTGACTACCTTTATTAAATGTAAACTATAGGAAGAAATAATTGTATTTTCTGTATGAGGACTCTTCCTTAATGAGCAATACGTGACTTACAAAGTACTGGGGCACATCAGCAGCACACGGGCTGATATAAGATCTGTATACAGTGTGCTGTCCATGGTGCTGGAGCCAATGACAGTGCTGAACGCCAACTGACTCCCTCGTGCCCCATTCTTTTTATATACAGTTCTGTGCAAAAGATTTAGACAGGTGTGAAAAAATGCTGTAAATGAGGAAAGCTTTCAGAAATGGAAGTGTTAATAGTTTATTTTTTATCAATTAAGAAAATGGAAAGTAAATGAACAGAAGAGAAATCCAAATCCGAATCCGATCAATATTTGGTGTGATGGCCCTTTGACTTCAAAACAGCATCAATTATTCTAGGTAGACTTGCACGCAGTTTTGGAAGGAACTCGGCAGGTAGGTTGTTCTATGTACTGTATACAGGGTATTAGGGCAGGTAAGGGGGATGGTGTTGGTAGAGCAGAGATTGGTGTTAGTAGTTTATTTTTTATATTTCTTTATTATTACTTTTTTACAATATTTTTTTTTTTTCAATAAATTTATATTATTGTTTTTTACAATTTTTTTAGGAGCCCCATTGAGGAACTTTGGTAAAATTTTCTGCGCTACCCTTGATTCACGGAGCAGTAGCTCCGTAAATTGCGTGGGCGCTCCGGCAAAATGCCCGGCGTAAGCGCGCGCAATTTAAATGATCCCGTAGGGGGCGGGAATCATTTAAATTAGGCGCGTTCCCGCGCCGAGCGTAGGGCGCATGCTCCGTCGGGAAACTTTCCCGACATGCATTGCGGTAAATGACGTCCTAAGGACGTCATTTGCTTCAAAGTGAACGTGAATGGCGTCCAGCGCCATTCACGATTCACTTACGCAAACAACGTAAAATTTAAACCTCGCGACACAGGAACGACGGGTATCCTTAGCATTGGCTGCCCCTGCTTTTAGCACGTGCAGCCTTACGCGAAACCCGACGTACGCAAACGACATAAACTGCGTACGCAGGGCTCGCGTAACGTTGTGAATCGGTGTTAGTATGCAATTTGCATACTATACGCTGACCACAACGGGAACGCCACCTAGCGGCCTGCGTAAGAATGCAGCCTAAGATATGACGGCATAAGAGCCTTATGCCACGCATATCTTAGGCTGCAGTCGGCGTAACGAGCTCTCTGAATCAGGAGAAGTCGTTACGCCTGCGCAAGTAAGCAATTGCGCTGCGTAACTATGGTTACGCAGACGCAATTGCTTCTTGAATCTGGGCCCCTGTGCTCACAACTATGACTGGGATCAACAGGTAATTTATTAACATTTTTAAAAATAACTAAAGGGCACAGATACATTAGAATTTTTTTTAGGGGTGCTTACTGGTTTGTCTGTTTCAGAATAACATCTAATTTAAATCCCTCCAGAGGACTGAATGAGAAAATAAAGCAGGAAACACCTTAAAAATGCTGTTTTGTCTGCAGCCCATGCCACTATCGGGCCCGCTCAGGGAGCCATCCATTACCCGTTCAGAAGAAAGTAAAAGTAGATAAAGCTTTCCATTTTTCCGTCCTTTCTTTGCGTGTAGAAGGCCATCAGTCTCCGTGCACCCTGGGACATTAAATCAGCGCCACTCGACTTTGTGTATCCACAAGGTTGAACTTGCTGTTGATGATAATGGGAAGTTGAATTGAAGCTTTGCGCTCTCCCCAGAGGGATCTTTCCCTGAATGCAAATATGAAAGTTCATCAATACTTCACTGTTATGTATCTCCCTCACTCCGACTGCATGCTAAAGCAAAAGGGACTGGGAAGATGCGTACATGGGACTCAGGAGCACGGCTAGGCCCCGACAGCTCTGTACACGTGGAAGCTTGTGTGCCTTTATAAAGCCCTTTATATTTTTTATTAACGCAGAACTCCGGGCAAACATTTTTTATTAAAATGTTCAGAGTATTAAAAAGTTCTCTCTCTTCAGGTGTATGCGAGATCGCTGTACTTTCTTTATAATACACTTTCCTTGATGGCCAATAGTACAGCTCAGGAGTAGGCAACCTGGGGCCATCCAGCTGTTGTGGAACTTCATTTCCCATGGGGCATTGCAAGGGCGGCAGTTACAATTACTCCCAGAGGCATGATGGGACTTGTAGCTCTGCAACAGCTGGAGGACCCCAGGTTGCCTACCCCTGGTATAGCTCTTGCCACACGTATGCTGCGTACGATCGGACATTCCGACAACAAAACCATGGATTTTTTCCGACGGATTTTGGCTCAAACTTGTCTTGCATACACACGGTCGCACAAATGTTGTCAGAAATTCCGATCGCCAGGAACGCGGTGACGTACAACACGTACGACGGCACTATAAAAGGGAAGTTCAATACCAAGTGGGCCACCCTTTGGGTTCCTTCTGCTAATCTTGTGTTAGTAGTAGTTTGGTGAGAGACGATTTGCGCTTTTCAGTCCGTTACAGCGTGACGAAGGTGCTGTCTCCATTACGAACTCTGGTTTTACCAGACCGAGCGCTTCCGTCTCATACTTGATTCAGAGCATGCATAGGATTTTTGTGTGTCGGAAATTGGTTACAGACGATCGGAATCTCCAACAAAAACTTTTGTTGTCATGCGCAGTCATGTTGGGGACAGGAAGGGGCCGTCCCCAAACTGTTCCCACAACGTTGGGAGCATGTAATTGTCCAAAATGTCTTGGTATGCTGACGCCTTAAGAGTTCCCTTCACTGGAACTAAGGGGCCAAACCCAACCCCTGAAAAACAACCCCCACACCATAATTCACCTGGATGAGCGAGGGTGGAGGAACTTGACTGGCCTGCACAGAGTTCTGACCTCAACCTGATAGAACATCTTTGGGATGAATTAGAGTGGAGACTGCGAGCCAGGCCATCCCGTCCAACAACAGTGCCTGACCTCACAAATGCTCTTCTGGAAGAATGGTCAAACATTCCCATAGACACTCCTAAACCTTGTGGACGGCCTTCTCAGAAGAGTTGAAGCTGTTATAGCTGCAAAGGGCGGGGCCAACTCAATATTGAACCCTACAGACTAAGACTGGGATGTCATTAAAGTTCATGTGCGTGTAAAGGAAGATGTCCCAATACTTTTGACTATATATATATATATATATATATATATATATATATATATATATATACGTGATTCTGCACAGCCAGCTCGCACTGTAGCAGTAAAGCTACAGTATGTGGTCAGCAAGTGGTTAACAATTAATTAACTATTTACAAATCTATTGAGACCATAGTGGAAGGTGGTTAGAAGAACTTACCTGAATTTGTCACTAATGGTTTTGGTACAGGTGGCTCTAAAGCAGGGGTGTCAAACTAAATTTCATCGTGGGCCGCATTAGCATTATGATTGCCCTCAAAAGGGGCGGTTGTATCTGTAAGATTAGATGTCCAGCACATTCCCTCCCCTTACATTAGATGTCAAGAGCCACCCCACCATCAGGAGTTAAGTCCCCCCACTCTCCCTTACATCACAGCGCACCCCCCTTTCCTTATAGTTACATAGTTAGTCAGGTTGAAAAAAGACACAAGTCCATCCAGTTCAACCACAAAAAAAAATAAAAAATAAAAAAAAATAAACAAACAAAATAAAAAACACAATGCAATCCTATACACCCAACTTCATACCCACAGTTGATCCAGAGGAAGGAAAAAAATCCTAGCAGAGCATGATCCAATTTGCTGCAGCAGGGGGAAAAAATCCCTTCCTGATCCCCCGAGAGGCAATCGGATTTACCCTGGATCAACTTTACCTACAAATCTTAGTACTCAGTTAAATTCTGTACATTTAGGAAAGAATCCAGGCCTTTCTTAAAGCAGTCTACTGATCTGGCCAGAACCACCTCTGGAGGGAGTCTGTTCCACATTTTCACAGCTCTTACTGTGAAGAAACCTTTCCGTATTTGGAGATGAAATCTATTTTCCTCTAGACGTAGAGAGTGCCCCCTTGTCCTCAGTGTTGACCGTAAAGTGAATAACTCAACACCAAGTTCACTGTATGGACCTCTTATATATTTGTACATGTTGATCATATCCCCCCTTATTCTCCTCTTCTCAAGAGTGAATACATTTATTTCTTCTAATCTTTTCTCATAGCTGAACTCCTCCATTCCTTATGCTGCTGCTGGGAAGAAGCTGGATGCATTGCTTGAAAGCAGAATGTACAGGGTCTGGAGGAGGACAAGAGGAGGGCTGGAACTCTCCTGCAGCTGCAGGAGAGGTGCGAGAGCCACATGAAATGGCCTGAAGGGCCGGATTCGGCCCGCGGGCCTTGTGTTTGACACCCGTGCTTTAAAGGGACCTTCCGCCAGGAAAGTAACTTTATTGAATTTCCCAGATTATATTCTGTAAACCTTTTTCAAAACAAGTTTAACATTATTATTATTATTTTTTTTGTAATAATGTTAAACCTGCTTTAGCCAAAATAATAATAAAAAAAGTTAATTTTACAAATTTAAGCAGATAACTAAATATATACTTTTATTTTGTTGCAAATGCCACATCGGCACCCCGGCACATCAAACACGTAAACCATATCGCGTATGATAGTCAAAAGACTCTTTTCCTTTCATGCAGTAAAGAAACCACAGACGCTCGAGGAGCTGTGTCTCAAAGACCATTGTTTCAAGATCAGTGTCAAAATCCTTTCTACTTCAGACGAGCCCGAGCCTAACCTGCTTCTCATTTTAATTCAATTACTCCCTCCCCTGGGAGTGACAGTGGAGTTCTTTTAACCTTGCCACATTAAAAAGAGTGCTGAACTATTTTCTATCTCTCCTTTATTCCGAGCTTATGTTTAGTCACCAACTAATTTCAATGTGGCCATGACATGCTTGATGTCATCCTTAATATGTAGAGACATGCGGCCATACTGTAGAAGAACCGCCGTACGATGCACCGCATAGGAGATAGGGTGAGATTGTAGCAGATTCTTTCAGTAAAGCTCACAAGAACACAGCAGTGGCGTACAAAGTACAATGACCCACGATAATCATTCTGATTTCACTTTGCTGCTGCCGGGTTAATGTGAACTCAACTCCATTTTAAATATAGTTGAAGTATGGTAAAAGCCAAAACTTTCTTTTTCGTTTTGGATGGGGTGGAGAATGGTTAGAACCCTTGTTGGGGTTTTTTCTGTCTATGTGGGGAGATTTGCTCTATTTGTCCTGGTGAGATAAGGTAGGATTTGGTCTGTACCTGGTTTACATTGGCCTAATATGGCCATGTGTATATCCCTTTAGGTGACCAATGGGGCAGAGCTTGGGTTCAGTTCGATCTGGGTTTACATTGGCCTAATATGGTCATGTGCTTATCCCTATTAGTGACCAATAGGAATGAGCTTGGGTTGGATCTGAACTGTGCTGACATTAGCCTAATATACCGTATCCATCTGTCCATTCCTATTATTGAGCTTGGGTTTGGCCAGAACTGGGTTGACATTGGCCCAATATGGACATGTGTCCATCCCTATTAGTGACCAATAGGAACAAGCTTGGGTTTGATATGAACTAGGTTGACATTAGCCTAATATATCCATGTGCCCATCCCTATCAGTGGCCATTAGGATTGAGCTTAAGTTTGGTCACAACTGGGTTGACGTTGGCCCTGCCCATCCCTATCAGTGACCAATAGGAACGAGCTTGGGTTTGATCTGAACTGGGTTGACATTAGCCTAATATATCCATGTGCCCATCCCTATCAGTGGCCATTAGGATTGAGCTTAAGTTTGGTCACAACTGGGTTGACGTTGGCCCAATATGGCCATATGCCCATCCTTATTGATGACCAATAGGAATGAGTAGGATATTAGAAATCATGGGGCCCCGTCTTCTGGACCCCACCTTCACCGCCCCCAGCTGCAGGGGGACACTAGCATTGACTTTATCCGCCTACGTCGCCTAAGTTCTTTCTCTGCTTCTTTCTCCTGGGCACCTCTGTTGATGTGATGGGGCCCGAGAAATGTAATTTAAGTCCTGGTAAGCAAGTAGGAACGATGGTGTGGTCTAGTAAAATCAATGTATTCTTTTAGGCAAAAATGAACAATAAAGCTGCCATGGGCCCCCCTGTTTAGCTGATGAGGCCTGGGCCCATGGTTATGTTAAACTAATGTCTACTTAATTCGGACCAAACCCACGCTCATCCCTACTGATCATCAATAGGGATGGGCATATGGATATACAGTATTAGGCTTATGTCTACTCAGTTTAGACCAACCCCAAGCTCATTCCAGGCCTTATCAGCAGCCCTTGGAATGAGCTTGGGTTTGGTCTGAACTGAGTTGACATTAGCCTAATATATCCATGTGCCCATCCCTATTTGTAACCAATAGGAATGAGCTTGAGTTTGGTCCATACTGGGTTAATATTGGCCTAATATGGCCATGTGATGTCACAAGTATCCCCGGCCCTTTGTGTATATCAGCTGCAGGGTGGAAAACCTCCCACTTGCAGTTCAGTGTCCCTGCAATGACAGCTAACCTACTAGTTCTAACAGAACCCAAACTTGAACCCAAGCACATTACCAGTGATCACTGTCACTGCCATTTGGACCGACATTATGGGAAATCCAACATTTTGCAGTTGTCAAAAGAATAGGAGAGAATCTTCCAATTGACCAGTTCCAATGTCTACTGTCTAATAGAGGCTTTCACTTCGGAGAGTTCTCCTTTCATTTTTTATTGTATGTCCAGGAGACGAAGTGAAGGCAAACCTACCCTACGAGAAACCGAGTAAACAAATAAAACTTTCCTACTTTATCCGGAACTTAAAAGAAAAATGTGCCTGTACATACATACACTGACATTTCTGTTACATTTAAACCTTGACGCACCCTCTTAAGAGGTTTGGTATTAAAGTAGAAGAAAAGGATGAACTCTAAACCAACTTTAAATGTTGCCTCCTATTGCTCCCAATGCATTATTTCAATAAATTGCAAAAGCATTACCCTTTTTACTATTTTTCTTTAATATTTTTGTATGCAGTCATGGTTGCATAGCGCTTACAGAGCGTCCTCACTTAAATGAGTTGTGCTCAATGGGCGCTATGCCCGCCGAAAGCAACAGTGACAATCAGGGCCCGGGTCAAGGGGTGGATAAGAGGTGTAGCTTCCCTGGGCACAATGGTTTATTGCAGGGATGGGGGCGCCCTGACCCTAAGGGAAAGGGGGGGCAGTTTGGCATCTTTGCCCTATGCTCTGGATGACCTTGTCTCAACACTGGTGGGAATAATTTCTTTCATTGCCATGAAGCAAAGCATTGTGACTGTAGAATGTGTACACCTCTGGCTGCTGCCTCTGCAGCTAAAGGGGGAGCATTTGGGTGCGGTTTTACCACTCCTCAACTACTGATATGAATGAGCCCTCTCTGGGAACACAGAGCCTTTGCCCATGGGCTTTTGTTTGCTTCAGAATTGCTTCTCTCTCCATAGAAGTCAATAAGAACGCAGCAGCAGCTCGCAGGAAGTTGAAGCAGCTTAGAATGAGGTCGTATGCAGGCCAGCATTGGGCCAACCACAGCTCAAAAGCACCTGTTCATGGACAATGAATGACTTTAGAAGCTTCTAGAGACGTCATCTTTTTAAAATGGTTAGTTTCCCGAAACTGCTCTATCCCCTCCAAACTATCCCCCTACTTTTATGTCACCAAGATTTACAGAAGCTTCTATGATTGATCTCAAATGCAAGTCACGTTTGCCCATCACCACAAACCCAAAGCCCGTCAACACAGACCCATAAGAGATTTTCTGGAGACCTGCAATTTACTTGCATGGCAAAAGCAATTAGCCATCTAGAGTAGGAGATCAGTCCCTTAAATAAAGGGTAGGCAACCTTGGCCCTCCAGCTGTGGTGAAACTACAAGTCCCATGAGAAATTGCAAGACCATGACAATCACAGGCATGACTCTTAGAGGCAGAGGCATGATGGGATTTGTAGTTTCACCACAGCTGGAGTGCCGAGGTTGTCTACACCTGCCTTAAATTAAAGAACAAAAGTTCTTGAACAAACCCATGCAGGCCTAACCTAACTCAACCCAACAGTCTCCGGTTATCACTAAAATGAGTGGACTACAGGGGCGGACTGACCATTGAGTCACTCAGGCACTGCTCGAGGGCCCCATGCCACTAGGGGGGCCCATCAGGGTTGCCAGGCTCAGTAAAACCAGGGACAGTATGTAAGAATCTATGTTTTTTTTTACATCTGTCCCTGATATGTCCGAAACCGACATGCTTTTGATGTGAAAATCCTGAGATTTTAGCTTGTAAGCAGCTGTCAGTGATAGGGCAGTCTAGTGCTGCAAAAGCAAGTGGTAAAGTAATCATATGTGTTCATACTGCAGTCGAATTGTTATGTTTTTGTATGTATTTATGTTTAACACTTCTGCCTCTAGAGTGTCTCCAACACCATTTTGGAGGAGCCCTGTTTTCTGATAGGCCGCACGAGATCTCAAGAGATTTGGGCGACCATCTTTGGGTGGTTTCTTTTTATAGTAAAGCTCAGGCTGGTTTTAGGGAGAAGACAAGTGGATGTAGATAGGGACAGAGACCCTGCTTGTAAGGGAGAGAGAGGAGAAGCCAGGGAGAGTGTTCCGGCCTGTGAGGGATAGTTTAGGGGTCCTACGGAGTCCTGCAGTGGTAACCTTGGTCGGATGAAAGACTCCCAGCTGCTACGGGTAATGTGTTTCCAGCCTCTTCCAATAAGCATTGTGTGCTGGGGTATATAATGGACCATTAAGTGGGAAGTGCCTGTGATACTCAGAAAGCCACATCGCTTAGAACAACAGTATCTGTACTGCATATCTGTGCCTCCATGCCTGGAACCATTTGCCGTTCGATTGTAAAGACTGTTACTACTACCGCCTCTCGGTAATAAACGTTACCTTGTTCAAAGAACTTTACGCGTGTCTCCCTCAGTGAATCGCCGCACCCCTCACCTTGCTTACAAGCTGCCCCGCCTCTGCACTGCCTCCTGGCGTGGTGGCCATCTGTAAGCCCGGGGCCCCATAATCTTCTATTGCCCAGGGGCCCCATGAGTTGTCAGTCTACCCCTGGTGGACTAATTTTGGCAATCCTACAATCCTTCAATTTTTTACGCCCTGTACTAATATTTTCACATATCCAAGAATCTACACTGGCAAAATGAGGACAGCTTGAAGGTATATCCTGTACTCTTCTGTTCCCATTCGGATATAATGGCCCCATTTTTTTTTTTATGGGTTACATCTGAATTAATTGAAGTTGTAGTCTTAGTGTAAATGTTTTAGATTTTTTTGTTTCCTTCAAGTTATACTTTAGAATAGGGAGAGGAAGTCTTGTCGTCTATTATTCCTTATTTCTAGGAGAAGGTTTAGCCGGTAACGGTTTGATCTTTGCATACTCCTCTCGCTTTTTTCGCAGAAGTAATTTACTTGTGCTATTTGAAAAGCCCTCATGGATGAAGTTATTTTGGAGTTTTAAAACCAGCTGTCAAAAAAAAAAAAAAAAAAAATTTCCTTTTTCCGTTCACATTTGAGAAATGACTGAAGAGGAGGTTTTATGTCACCCAGTTCTCTGGCATACTAGATAATTGAAGCTCAGGAAGGCCAAAAAACGGTATCACGTAAAGAAGGGAACAGGGGAGCGTGTGTGCGCGCATGTTTTTCCTACAGCCAACTTTTATTTTTAGTTTTTTGATTTTCTTGTAGAACCACAGGAGAGGGACTACCGTTAGGAGAGCGTTTCAATGCACAATTGAATGTGCTTGGTTGTAAATCACCACTCCTGTGTAATCATAAGACACCTGGTGCGTTAACATTTTTATTAAAAGTCATAATAAATAAAAAATATGGCTGTTTTTTAAATCTTTCTTAAAGCCCAATGGAGCATTCAGTTTGAATCAAATAAGACATTCCAGGTGCATCAAAGCAAAAGTCATGTAAAGTCTTGCAGCTCATTTTCTTTAGAAAGCAGCCACAGCCTGACTTCTAAAAGCCTGTCCCCTGCCAGGTCCGACACACCCTCTTTTGCTAAATTAGAACTAGAGCTCTCCAATTAACAGGAAGCATCAAGTTTGCTGAATAAACTGACATCAGAGTCCGCTCAGTTGCCTAAGCTGACCTCTACTTTTGTAAATAGTCATTGCCTGACTCACTGACAAACCCCCCCCAGGTTTATCAGTGAGTCACTGTGGGTGTTCTTTGCAGGCGCCAGCTCCTCCACCACTTAGATGGTGTCCACGTTTTGGCTCCTTGCCAGCCCTCTTGGACAGCCTTTCGCCCCTTTTCCTTGGGGGGGCAGCCATGAGCGCCTCCGGACTATCCAGCGGCTCCCTATATCCCTGATTCCTTGTTATAGCGGTAAATATATCACCATGGTAAACTCTATGTGATGTATGTTGACATGTTCTCTTTTTCTAATTTTGAAACTTTCTAATTAATATTTTAGAACCCTTGTCCCCCTGAAGAGACCGATCTAACGGTCAAAACGCGTCGGGGACCTACATTGGGGGATCTACATTGTACAATAACCAAAAATACTATGATATATATATGTATCCAGGTCTACTGCAACTAGGATTGTGATATTTACTCTTGTACTCTCTTTGTATATTTGTATGTTTTTCATTATTATTCACTGTGATATCCGATACTATCGGTAATTAAATATCATCTTTTATAATGAAACATATCAATCTATTTTTTAACCCCGCTGCCTAAATGTCCTGCTGGGGAACCTTTCTCTTCCATGTAACTTTGGGGAGAGCAGCTCTTTCATCTCTACTACATGTGTCTTTTCCTTATCGGTCCCCCTGCACTTACCCCTCCACAGCATGCCCCCCCCCGCACTTACCCCTCTATGGGATGGTCCCCCCACACTAATTTCCCCACAGCATGGTCCCCCAGCACTTACCCCTCCACAGCATGTTCCCCCCACACTTACCTCTCTACGGCATTGTCCCCCCGCACTTACCCCTCTATGGCACGGTGCCTCTGCACTTACCCCTCCACAGCATGGTCCCCCCGCACTTAACCCTCTATGGAACGGTCCCCCTGCAATTACCCCTCCACAGCATTGGCCCCCGGCATGATCCCCTCTGTGGCACGATCCCCCCGCACTTAGCCCTCTACAGCACAGTCCCCCTGCACTCACCCCTCCACAGCATGTTCCCCCGGCACTTACCCCTCCACAGCATGTTCCCCCCACACTTAAATCTCTACGGCACTGTCCCCCCCCCCCCGCACTTACCCCTCTATGGGACGGTCCTCCTGCACTTACCCCTCTACAGGCATGATCCGGAAACAATAGCAAATATTGATTCGCTAGTGTCACAAGGGGGTGGATGAGCAAGTTTGGGGTGGAGGAACTTGACTGGCCTGCACAGAGTCCCGACCTCAACCTGATAGAACACCTTTTGGGATGAATTAGGGCGGAGACCGTGAGCCAGACCTTCTCGTCCAACATCAGTGCCTGACCTCACAAATGCGCTTCTGGAAGAATGATTAAACATTCCCATAGACACCTTCCTAAACCTTGTGGACGGCCTTCCCAGAAGAGTTGAAGCTATTATAGCTACAAAGGGCGGGACCAACTCAATATTGGACCCTACAGACTAAGACTGGGAGGCCATTAAAGATCATGTGCGTGTAAAGGCCGGCGTCCCAATACTTTTGGTAATATAGTGTATGTATTACATATTTGTGCTCATAAGTTTATGATTTCTTGGGCTTTTTTCAGAGAATATGAATAACACAAAACTTTTCTTTCACTCATGGTTAGTGTTGGGCTGAACCCTACGGACAAAGACTGGGATGCCATTAAAGTTCAAGGTCCAGATTCTCGTACATTGCGGCGTAGCGTATCGTAAGCTATTTACACTATGCCGCCGCAACTTACTGGAGCAAGTGCCGTATTCTCCAAGCACTTGCTCCGTAATTTGCTGCGGCGTGGTGTAAATGGCCCGGCGTATTCCCAGCGTAATTCAAAGGGGGCGACTTGTATTTAAATTAAGCGTGCCCCCGTGCCGAACGAATTGCGCATGCGCCGGCCTTAAACGTAGGCCACTGCGCATGCTCCGTAGTACGCCGCAAATACATTGTTTGCGACGTAAACGTAATTAACGCACAGCCCTATTCGCGACGATTTACGCAAACGACGGAAAAACCAGACACTGTCCCGACGGCCATACTTAACATGGCATACGGCGGACCGACGTAAGGTTACCCCTCATATAGCAGGGGTAACCTTACGCTTACGGAAACAACGTAAACTACGGCGAAGCGGCGCAAAAATGTTCGGGAATCGGCGTATCGGCTCATTTGCATATGCGACGCTGAAATCAACGTAAAAAAGCCACCTAGCGGTCAGCGTTGAATTGCATTTAGGATCCGACGGTGTAAGTAACTTACACCAGTCGGATCCTAGCCTAATTCTGGCGTATCTTGTTTTGAGAATACAAAACAATGATACGCCGGCGGGATTTTCGAATTACGCCGGTGTATCTGTAGATACACCGGCGTAATTCTTTTGAGAATCTGGCCCCAAGTGTGGAGAGGCGTCCCAATAATTATGACAATATAGCGCACGTTAACACACTGCAACAGCGTGAACCCAACTTCCAAATCGCTCTGCTCGTCCCTACCCATAACCGAAAACACAGACTCGGGGCGGACAGACCCTTTAAATTTTGACTTATTCTTACCGGCTCAAACCACGAATATCAAATTAAACGGAGCGAGTGTGAAATACTAAACGACTCTCGCTGAATAATTTCCCCGTCTAATGAGCAAGCATCAGACCGAAATCTCTGCGCCAGACATGAAAAACAGCGAAGTCAACTTTTGTCCCTGTAAACATAATTTGAAGAGGTTTACATCCTCCCTCCTTGTTGTGGAAGAACCTTCTGCAATGTATTTAACCCTGGAATCATTTTGTTTGGGATGTTTCTCTCAGATATAATAAGAATAAATCCCCCGGGGGCTATCAGGTACTTAACCTGTTTACTAATGAATCCTTCATATGCCAGTCATGGAAACATTCTCTCTTCTTCACTTAAAGGACAACTCCGTGCGAACAACCAACCCTCCGCGCCGTGCCCGAGTTTCCTTGTTAAAGTAAAACTCCGCCTGTGTGCCTGCTTGCCCTATATGGGGGTTATACATTCAATTCAGACATAGCTTTATTTGAATTTCAATTCCCTAACGTTCGAAACAATAAAGCTTTTACTGAACCTTAACCGCATTTCCACCCCCTTCCTGCCCAGACCAATTTTTAGTTTTCAGCGCTGTCGCACTTGCGCGGTCATACAACACTGTACCCAAATGAAATCTTTATTAGCTGGATTCACGTAGATGTGCCTAACTTTAGGCGGGCGTAGCGCATCTCATATACGCTACGCCGCCGTAAGTAAGAGGGGCAAGTGCTGTATTCACAAAGCACTTGCGTCCTAAGTTACGGCGGCGTAGCGTTTTTTAATATATTTTTGGGGGATATTTATTATAGAAAAATTTAAAAAATATTGCATTTTTTTCAAAATCGATTTTTGTTTATAGCGCAAAAAAAAAAACCCGCAGAGGTGATCAAATACCACCAAAAGAAAGCTCTATTTGTGGAAAAAAAAGGGGCGTCAATTTTGTTTGGGAGCCACGTCGTACGATCGCGCAATTGTCATTCAAAGTGCGACAGCGCTGAAAACTAAAAATTGGTCTGGGCAGGAAGGGGGTGAAAATGCCCTGTATAGAAGTGGTTAAGCATAGTCAACTATCTTTACTATGTTTCAGTCTGTGCAGCCAGCCTATGAGGGCCTACTCCTCTGGACTGTCAACCGCCTTTCAAAGGATTTTGATATGCATAACAATATTTGCATAACTCCTCCCAGCAGACCGGCCCACATGGAGCTGTGATGCTCTCAGGAGGCAATGTACAGCACACTCCCTGCCCCTCCCACCAGCCATGATCTGCCTGCGTTGTATAAACACGGAAACTCAGTGATGACATCATTGATTTGAAAGAAATATGTAATATAAATGAAAAAGGTTGCATTTAAATATATATAGCTGGATACTCGTAGATTGTCGCATCTTTCCGGCGGCGTAGCGTATCGTATTTACGCTATGCCGCCGTAAGTTAGATAGGCAAGTACTGTATTCACAAAGCACTTGCCTCCTAACTTACGGCGGCGTAGCGTAAATGTGGCCTAATTCAAATGAGGATGGGGGGCGTGTTTTATGTAAATGAATGGTGACCCGACGTGATTGACGTTTTTTACGAGCGGCGCATGCGCCGTCCGTGTACATATCCCAGTGTGCATTGCTCCAAAGTACGCCGCAAGGACGTATTGGTTTCGACTTGAACGTAAATTACGTCCAGCCCCATTCACGGACGACTTACGCAAACGACGTAAAATTTTCAAATTTCGACGCGGGAACGACGGCCATACTTAACATTGGGTACGCCACCTAGGGGGCAGCTTTAACTTTACGCGGCGTATCTCTTACGGAAACGGCGTATCTTTACTGCGACGGGCGCACGTACGTTCGTGAATCGGCGTATCTAGGCATTTACATATTCTATGCCGAACTCAACGGAAGCGCCACCTAGCGGCCAGCCTAAATATTGCACCCTAAGATACGACGGCGCAGGCTGTCGTATCTTAGATAGGTTTAAGTGTATCTCAGTTTGAGAATACACTTAAACTTAGGACGGCGCAGATTCCGAGTTAGGTCGGCGTATCTACTGATACACCGGCCTAACTCTCTCTGAATCTAGCTATTAATTTGCATGTTGATGAGGAGGGTGGAAATGAGAACCACAAAGGGCAAAATATATGCAAATGAAACTTCAGCTTTAAGGTTTGCTGAATAACACTCAAGGAAAATGACACGCGGTAATATTGACTGAGAGGCCACTTTAGCATTCCTTAAGTGCACTTTACCATGCTTTAGGCTTGATGAAGTCAGAAGTCTCTCTTTTTTCTTTTTTTTTTTGCAATCAGATGCAAGACGATGCAGCCGCGCGTCAGCCTATGAATACCCAGTGCGGCGAGGAAGGGGTTAAGTGCCCCCCGCCAGCCCCCGGTGCCGTACGTTGCAGCAGGAATTCACTTTCACACCTGCTGGTAATCGTATTGATACATAATACCGACCGCCGGGTACAGGCAATTACCACCTCATTTACTCTCCCATCACACGTTCCAGCGTCCGCGCTGACGCAGACAGCGGCTGACAGCTGCAGCACTGCCTGGCCTGTTCGAACAAAAAAAGGAATGCAACCCACAACCCCATCAGCAGAGCCTTTCAAACTCGCAATCTGGCCTTGCCAGGACCGCCTCTCTGCGGGCGGCCACCAGAGGGAGCCATAAGCAGTCGAAAACTTAACAAAAGGCTCCGGCGTCTTCTCTCTTCTGGTGAGAGAAAAAAAAAGAGAAAGAAAGAAAGAAAGAAGCCCTTTCAATATATAGATCGTCATCACCATGGAAACCAGTGATTATTTCTGCACCGCGCGGGTCTAATTAAGAGAGAGAACGCAGCGGGGCGTACATGCTCGGGCAGAACGTTGCTAAGGCCGATGCCAGGATCCGCGGCGTAAAACCCACTGTTCACCGTTCCGTTCGTTTTCTTCTACTTACAAATGGGCGTTTGGTCATCCGGTGTTGTGCTCCGTTGTTTAACGCCGCATTGAGAAATCCGCAGGCTCTTGGTGAACTACAAGTCCCAGCATGCCGCGCAGAAGATTTGTAGTTGCATAAAGATATATTAAAATATGCAGCCGCCATGCAGATGTTTGGGACCTCTCTTCTTTTCAGACTCTATAGTCATTTTCAACTTCATGGATGTAGGGGTCTCAGCTGTAGGCCCAGGCAGCACCAAAGGGCCGCACATAATATCAGTATATGTAATGCAACAGAGGAATTCCCAAACTGCTAACATCCTTCAGGAAATGGTCAGAGACTGCAGACATAATAAAGGAAATGATCAGAGACTGCAGACATGATGGAGATAATGGTCAGAGACTGCAGATATGATAGAGGAAATGATCAGAGACTGCAGACATGATGGAGGAAATGATCAGAGACTGCAGACATGATAGAGGAAATGATCAGAGACTGCAGACATGATGGAGATAATGGTCAGAGACTGCAGACATGATGGAGATAATGGTCAGAGACTGCAGACATGATAGAGGAAATGATCAGAGACTGCAGACATGATGGAGATAATGGTCAAAGACTGCAGACATGATGGAGATAATGGTCAGAGACTGCAGACAAGATAGAGGAAATGGTCAGAGACTGCAGACATGATAGAGGAAATGATCAAAATGCAGACATGATAGAGGAAATGGTCAGAGACTGTAGACATGATAGAGGAAATGATCAAAATGCAGACATGATAGAGTAAATGGTTGGAGACTGCAGACATGATGGAGATAATGGTCAGAGACTGCAGACATGATAGAGGAAATGGTTGGAGACTGCAGACATGATGGAGATAATGGTCAGAGACTGCAGACATGATAGAGGAAATGGTTGGAGACTGCAGACATGATGGAGATAATGGTCAGAGACTGCAGATATGATGGAGATAATGGTCAGAGATTGTAGACATGATAGAGGAAATGGTCAGAGACTGTAGACATGATAGAGGAAATGGTTGGAGACTGCAGACATGATGGAGATAATGGTCAGAGACTGCAGACATGATAGAGGAAATGGTCAGAGACTGCAGACATGATAGAGGAAATGGTCAGAGACTGCAGACATGATAGAGTAAATGGTTGGAGACTGCAGACATGATGGAGATAATGGTCAGAGACTGCAGACATGATAGAGGAAATGGTCAGAGACTGCAGCCATGATAGAGGAAATGATCAGAGACTGCAGACATGATAGAGGAAATGATCAGAGACTGCAGACATGATGGAGATAATGGTCAGAGACTGCAGACATGATGGAGATACTGGTCAAAGGCTGCAGACAAGATAGAGTAAATGGTCAGAGACTGCAGACATTATAGAGGAAATGATTAGAGACTAAAGACATGATAGAGGAAATGGTTGGAGACTGCAGACATGATGGAGATAATGGTCAGAGACTGCAGACATGATAGAGGAAATGGTCAGAGACTGTAGACATGATAGAGGAAATGATCAAAGACTGCAGACATGATAGAGGAAATGATCAGAGACTGGAGACATGATAGAGGAAATGGTCAGAGACTGCAGACATGATAGAGGAAATGGTCAGAGACTGTAGACATGATAGAGGAAATGATCAAAGACTGCAGACATGATAGAGGAAATGATTAGAGACTGGAGACATGATAGAGGAAATGATTAATTAGAGACTGCAGACATGATAAAGAAAATGATCGGAGACTGGAAACATGATAGAGGAAATGATTAGAGACTGGAGACATGATAGAGGAAATGATCAGGGACTGCAGACATTATAGAGGAAATGATTAGAGACTGCAGACATGATGGAG
This sequence comes from Rana temporaria, assembly GCF_905171775.1. NCBI lineage: Eukaryota > Metazoa > Chordata > Amphibia > Anura > Ranidae > Rana > Rana temporaria. Next base: position 145,887,978 of record NC_053498.1, on the reverse strand, counting down.
ATAATGGTCAGAGACTGCAGACATGATAGAGGAAATGGTCAGAGACTGTAGACATGATAGAGATAATGGTCAGAGACTGCAGACATGATAGAGGAAATGGTCAGAGACTGGAGACCTGATAGAGGAAATGATCGGAGACTGCAGACATGATAGAGGAAATGATCGGAGACTGGAGACATGATAGAGGAAATGATCAAAGACTGCAGACATGATAGAGGAAATGATCGGAGACTGCAGACATGATAGAGGAAATGATCGGAGACTGCAGACATGATAGAGGAAATGATCAGAGACTGGAGACATGATAGAGGAAATGATCAAAGACTGCAGACATGATAGAGGAAATGATCAGAGACTGGAGACATGATAGAGGAAATGATCAGAGACTGGAGACATGATAGAGGAAATGGTCAGAGACTGCAGACATGATAGAGGAAATGATCGGAGACTGGAGACATGATAGAGGAAATGATCAGAGACTGGAGACATGATAGAGGAAATGATCGGAGACTGGAGACATGATAGAGGAAATGATCGGAGACTGGAGACATGATAGAGGAAATGATCGGAGACTGGAGACACGATAGAGGAAATGATCGGAGACTGGAGACATGATAGAGGAAATGATTAGAGACTGGAGACATGATAGAGGAAATGATCGGAGACTGGAGACATGATAGAGGAAATGATCGGAGACTGGAGACATGCTACAGATGTTGTTGGATATTGGAAAGCTGCTGCAGTAGACAGTCAGAGACTTCGGACACATTAGATGAGACCGCTGTGGTTTCTTTCCTTTTATTAATCAGCGTTTCTATTCCCATTACTGGTATCTCCCTCCATGGGCACACAGGTTGCTTAGGTTGGGCACCAGGGCTCTGGACAGTCTCAGCCACAACTTCCCTTGACCAAGTACATGGACCTAGGTAAGGTCTGCCATTGCTAACCTTCATGTGAAAATGCTAGATACCTGGCGGTCTCTGGCTTCAGTATTTCAAGGCATTGACCTGGAACTCCCACAATCCAACCAAAGGCAAAGTCAGAATTCCAGGTCTGCATTCTTGGGGCAAGTCACTGACCCTGAAAGTCTTGAAGAATCTGTATAATAATCTGAATAATAATAATAATAATAAATCTGGCTCAGCATGCTAATCAGGCAGCTATAAAGGTTTTATCAGTGGCAGCCGGTGTGTAATAAATCAGATCTGCCACACAGCACTGTCCTGAGCCTGTCAGAGGAGACCTGATTGTGCTCTGCTCCAGTCCCGCTACGCTTACTGGTCCTGTCCCTTGCATTGGTGTGTTTTGCAGACTATGGGCCAGATTCTGAAAAGAGTTACGCCGGCGTATCTACAGATACACCGGCGTAATTCGAAAATCCCCCTGGCGTATCATTGTTTTGTATTCGCAAAACAAGATACGCCGGAATTAGGCTAGGATCAGACTGGTCACTTACACCGTCGGATCCTAAATGCAATACTACGCTGGCCGCTAGGTGGCGTTTACGTTCAGGTCTCATTTGACTATGCAAATGAGCCTGATACGCCGATTCCCGAACGAAATTGCGCCGCCTCGTCGTCGTTTATGTCGTTTCCGTAGGCGTAAGGTTACGCCTGCTATATGACGGGTAACCTTACGCCAGTCCGCCGTATGCCATGTTAAGTATGGCGTCGGGTCCGCGTCGTCTTTTTCCGTTGGTTACGTCGTTTTACTAAGTCGTTCGCGAATACGACTTTACGTGAATGACGCTCACGTCGGCGTCATTGTTGTATTCCGTCATGAGCTGGAGCATGCGCACTGGGCTATTTTTCCGCCCGGTGCATGCGCAGTTCGATCGGCGCGGGGGCGCGCTTAATTTGAATACAAGCCGCCCCCAATGAATTATGCGGCCATACGCCGGGCCATTTACACTGCGCCGCCGCAAATTACGGAGCAAGTGCTTTGCGAATACGGCACTTGCTCAAGTAATTTGCGGCGGCGTAGTGTAAATGGCTTACACTACGCCAACGCGGGATCTACGAGAATCTGGCCCTATTGCATTGGTGTGTGCAGACTATTGCATTAGGGTGTGCAGCCCAGAGCACAAACACACACGTGTGTATATCAGCAGCAGAGCAGAGATTGGCGTCAGTAGTTTTTTATTTTTATTTTTTTTACAATTTTATTTTTGCAATTATTTTTTACAATGTAAAAAAATAAAAAAAAATTAGGAGCCCCGTTGGGGTGCTTTGGTGAAATATCAGGGGTCTAAGCAGACCTCTGATGTCTCACTATTGGGACAGACGATGGGACTGAGGACACAGATTCCCCAGTCCCTTTCTCTGCAGCCTCAGCTGCACTGGACAGTGAACAGATAGGAAATGCTCTGTGCTAAGCGGCACACAAAGACAGTTTATTATGGTTCCGTTAAGAATGAACACAGGAGCGACCGGTACAGATCATTCACTGTGTTCGTTCAGAAAAGGAAGGAGCCAGTGAATTCCTTCCTCCACGCCCCATCCTGAAACATTCCCCACAGCCGGTGGGATAGGAGAGGAGGGAAGCTGGCAGTACTGCAGGGGGCACCAGAAAGCAGGGTGAATCGGCACAGCATGGGGTGATTAGGCACATCCGGCACACCCTGTGCGCACGCCTATGGTCCCTACCCTAGCCTGTGATTGGACAGTAGAAGGAGAAGCAGCATGAGATGAACAGACTTTTTTCAGCATGTTCTTTATCGGCACATTAGCACAACTGATTAGATTTTTGTGCTGCAGCTCTGCTGTACAGGGAATGTAAGTGGATGGGAACAGGTAAGAAAATAAATATTTAAAAAAAATGTAATAAAAAAAACCTTTACTTATTTATTTTATTTATTATATATTAAAAAATGTGTGTATATATATATATATATATATATATATATATATATATATATATATATATATATATATATATATATATATATAATATAATAAATAAAATGAATAAAAATACAATAAAAATCTACATAATCTAATATATATTTTTTTAATATATAATAAATAAGATAAATAAGTAGAAATACAATAAAAATGTCATATATAATAAATAAAAATACAATAAAAATCTACATGTAAAAAAATATATATATTTTTTTTACATGCAGAATTTTATTGTATTTTTACTTATTTATTTTATTTATTATATATAAAAAATGTGTGTGTGTGTGTGTGTGTGTGTGTGTGTATATATATATATATATATATATTATATTTATATATTAAATAAAATGAATAAAAATACAATAAAAATCTACATAATCTAATATATATATTTCTTTCTATATAATAAATATAATAAATAAGATAAACGTAAAAATGCAATAAAAATCTACATGTAAAATATATATATATATATATATATATATATATATATATATACACATACATGTAGATTTGTATTTATTTATATTTAATACATAATAATTAAAATTTATAAAAATACAATAAAAATCTACATGTAAAAAAAAAGATATACATTTTTTTTACATGCAGATTTTTATTGAATTTTTACTTATTTATTTTATTTATTATATATTAAATAATGTGTGTGTGTATATATATATATATATATATATATATATATATATATATATATATATATATATAATATAATAAATAAAATTAATAAAAATACAATAAAAATCGATATCATCTAGTATATATTTTTTTTTAATATATAATAAGTATAATAAATAAGATAAATAAGTAAAAATACAATAAAAATCTACATGTAATATATATATATATATATATATATATATATATATATATATATATATATATATATATATATATATATATATATATATATATATATATATATATATTGTATTTTTACTTATTAATTTTATTTATTATATATTAAATATAAATTTATACACTTTTTAATATATAATAAGTAAAAATACAATAAAAATCTACATGTATGTGTGTGTATATATATATATATATATATATATATATATATATATATATATATATATATATATATATATATATATATATATTTTACATGTATATTTTTATTGTATTTTTACTTATTAATTTTATTTTTTATATATTAAATAAATAAATAAATATATATATATATATATATATATATATATATATATATATATATATATATACACACACACACACACACATTTTTTAATACATAATAAGAAAAAATACAATAAAAATCTACATGTAATATAAATATATATATATATATATATATATATATATATATATATATATATATATATATATTTACATGTAGATTTTTATTTATTTTTTCTTAAATAAATTGTATTTTTTTTATTTTTTTTAGTGTGTATTAATTTGTGCTTTTCTAGCTGCCCGGAGTTCAGCTTTAAAGACCGATTTAGATTTAGAAATCGCAAAAGCGGTTTTAACAATCAAATCCACACGCCGAAAGACGTTATTCCCTTCCAATTATGTTTTTGCGTGTGGATGAGCTTAAAGAAAGCTAATTGCGTTCACTTAATTATTGGTTGCTATTGTTTACAGTTGCGATTCGTCTTTTCACGTTACAGCTCGCTGTGGTTGACAATCTCTGTTGCAGAATTTATGCGCTAAATAGAAGGCTCGCCATCCGCGCGCCTATAAATTAAAATTCAAAGTTCCTCAGCTCTTATTATGGAAATAAACTTGGCTTCCATGCACGCGGCGTGGAAAGAAGGCTTTCCTCGCTAGTGATATAATGTTAATGCTATTGTAATCCGGAATTCATGCCTTTTTTATTATTTATTTTTACATCCTGTGGCTTGGAGAAGTAGGCTTTATAGTATTACTCTTTTTACAGCCCGTATAAATATTTCATTTCAAGTATAAAAAGTTTATATATAATATAAACTTTGAGGTAGATCCATAATGTATATATTGTATACGTAGATTGGGAGTTTATTGGTCAATAACTGGCGCAATCAACGGACGACGGTAGAATTTGTGGGCTCTCGACGCTCGGCTGAAAACTGGGAAACCCCAGCGGTTTGTTAAGAAGATGGAAAACAGTCACGTTTTTATTTTTTGTGTTTTTAGTTGTTTTTTTTTTTTTGTTATATATATGTGAACGTGATGACCTGTAGAGCAGGGTTTGACAAATTTACTTGGAATCTAGGAGCCAGCTAAAAAGTTAGGAGCCAGAAAACGCGCCCCGTCCCGACGAGCTTGCGCGCAGAAGCGAACACATACGTGAGCAGCGCCCGCATATGTAAACGGTGTTCAAACCACACATGTGAGGTATCGCCGCGATTGGTAGAGCGAGAGCAATAATTCTAGCCCTAGACCTCCTCTGTAACTCAAAACATGCAACCTGTAGATTTTTTTAAACGTCGCCTATGAAGATTTTAAAGGGTAAAAGTTTGTCGGCATTCCACGAGCGGACGCAATTTTGAAGCGTGACATGTTGGGTATCAATTTACTCGGCGTAACATTATCTTTCATAATATTAATAAAAATGGGGATAACTTTACTTGTTTTATTTACTGTTGTTTTTATTTATTTATTAATTAATTAATTTATTAATTTAAAAAAGTGTAATTTTTTCCCAAAAAAGTGCGCTTGTAAGACCGCTGCGCAAATACGGCATAACAGAAAGTATTGCAACGATCGCCATTTTATTCTCTAGGGTGTTAGGATAAAAAATATATATAATGTTTGGGGGTTCTAATTCGAGGGAAGAAGATGGCAGTGAAAATAGTGAAAAATTACATTAGAATTGCTGTTTAACTTGTAATGCTTAACTTGTAATACCAACGGCCACCACCAGATGGCGCCAGCTCACAAAAAAATGATTTTTTTTTTTTGTTTTTTTTGCCCCCCTTCCAAGCCAAGTCGTCAGGACCCTATTTCTAGTCGCCATGGCGACCTGGCGCCCGGGATTTGTCGAGCCCTGCTGTAGAGAATACTATTGTATGTGTTTTAAAACCGTATGTCTGTGTTGACTTTGTAATGATATAAGCAGGGCTCAAAGTCACTAGTCACGAGCCACTAGCCAGGCCTTAAGAGTTACTCGCCACCAGTTGCCCCACCCCTAAGTCCGCCTCTAAACACACCCTTGCTAATTATCTTATGAAATTACACTGTTAAATGTTTTAAGCAGAATTAAGTTCCAAAAATAAATATTAGCAATGTTAACAGTATAAACATAAAGCATAAACATAAAGTATAGACATAAAGCATATCAGTACCCATCAGTGCAGCCTCACTGTGCCCATCAAATGCATCTTTACTGTGCTCATGAATGCAGCCTCACTGTGCCCATGAAATTTAGTTTATGGTGCCCATGAATGCAGCCTCACTATGCCCATCAAATGCTGTTTTACGGTGCCCCTAAATGCAGCCTCACTGTGCCCCATCAATGCAGCCTTACTGTGCCCCATCAATGCAGCTTCACTGGCCCCATCAGTGCAACTTCACCATGCCCCATCAATGCAGCTTCACCGTGCCCTATCAATGCAGCTTCACTGTGCCCTATCAATGCAGCTTCGCCGTGCCCCATCAATGCAGCTTCACTGTGCCGTATCAATGCAGCTTTACTGTGTCCCATCAATGCAGCTTTACTGTGCCCCATCAAATGCAGCTTCACTATGGCCTATCAATGCAGCTTCACCGTGCCATATCAATGCAGCTTCACCGTGCCCCATCAAATGCAGCTTCACTATGCCCTATCAATGCAGCTTCACCGTGCCACATCAATGCAGCTTAACTGTGCCCTATCAATGCAGCTTCACTGTGTCCCATCAATGCAGCTTCACTGTGCCGTATCAATGCAGCTTTACCGTGCCCCATCAAATAAAGGTCCACTATGACCTATCAATGCAGCTTCACCATGCCCCATCAAATGCAGCTTCACCGTGCCCCTTCAAATATAGCTTTACCTTTAATATAGCTTTGCCCCATCAATGCAGTCTCACTGTGCCCCATCAAATGCAGCCTTAAAGGGTCACTAAAGGAATTTTTTTTTTTAGCTAAATAGCTTCCTTTACCTTACTGCAGTACTGGTTTCATGTGCTCATTGTTTGTTTTTGCTTTGAAGTGGCTGTAATTCTGCTGTGATCTCCACACTTCCTGGTTGCCTGTTTCCTTATAACCATGGTACTGGGAGCTTTCTCACGGTGGTCTAAGCTGTCATTACTGTGTGTCTAAAACTCCTCAGAACCAATCAGATTCATTTTAAAAACAAAACACTGCCCTGGATTTGTTGTTTTTGTTCTGTGAGTCTTCCCGACTCACCTCTCACCCGGAACTTCATGTATGTACCTTTAAAACCGAACGTGAAACTAGAGGCACATTATATGATAGATTAAATTCAATTTTTAATCATTTTTAAAGGAATCAGTTAACTTTTATGTCTCTATACCCAATAAACAGTCATTTCAGCAAAACATTTTTTTTCCTTTAGTGACCCTTTAATGTGCCCCATCAAATGCAGCTTCACCATGCCCCATCATCACTCCAGACTCACCATTGCCTGGATGGGGCATCTCCGGCTGTGTGACAGGGAGCTGGTCCGTTCGGCAATGCAGTGTAACAAGGCCCTGCCCCCCTAGAGCGGCTCGTGTGATAGGCGGAAGACTGATTAAATCTACTATCACACAAGCCAGTCTGGGGGGCGGGACCTTGTAACGCTGTGCCGCCAAACACAGACCCAGCTCCGTGTAGATAAAATGTACTTTTTATCTATCAAAAAGTGTTTTACAGCACTAAACCTTTCATCTGGTTTCTAAATTGCTGCATTTGTAAATTCCAAAAGCCATTATGAAGTAATAGTAGTGGTAAAAAAAGCACTTGTGGGTTTAACCAATCCTGTTTTTTTGTTACAATTCTCCTTTAAGGGGGGCGTGGCAAGGGGTGTGTCCTATGCCTGCATACTTTTGCTGATAGGTGTCCCTCATTCCCATCTCAAAAAGTTGGGGGGTATGCGTTAGCCACCAGTACCTGTATGGGGAGTGCGTGCTCTCTGCACAGCTCTATCGGCGCTATTTCACGCAAATATGCGGCCGCTCGGCGCCAAGTCCCACCCGAGAGGCCACATATTTGCGTGCTCTTGTTGCCTAGGGGTTAAGCTCAACACTCAAAAAAGTACATGAGCTTTTTTTGAGGCGGAGGCGCACATTTTGACCCCAATAGACTTCAATGGAACAAGATGAGTGCCGCTCCACCAGGGATGGACTGGCCATTGGGACCACAGGGAGTTTCCCGGTGGGCCGGTGGCTCAGTGGGCCAGCTTCAGTGACAGCGGACTGCTGCCCCCCTCTCCCTCACAAAGAAGCAGGGACGACGACAGAGGAGCATGGGGGGAGGGGGCAGACAGCTGACTCAACAGCTATGGCCTGGGAATTTCTCACTTCTGCCTAATCTTGTCCCATAAGGGGGGCACCAACTTAATTTTTGGCCCGGGTGAAGTAATGTCTAGCTTCCCCACTGGTACTGCCTATAAGAGTACCAGTACCAGCCGTTCTACTCTAATAAAGTAGAACAGCTAGTGGCTAGTGAAGGGGGAGAGGGGGCTTGGGTGGCTGGGGGGGGGGGTGCGGGAGTTGTCCGGCCGCCATTGGAGGAGAACTGTCAAAGTGGGCCAGTCTGGATGAAGTCCAGGGCCAAATTTCTGTCCCAGTCCATCCCTGCGCTCCACCAAACTCAAACTTGAGAAAGCGCTGTATTTAGTGCGAAATGCGTTGCCTTTTATTGTTCCAGCTATGCCTGTTAAATGATTTTGATACTATAATAAAAATATCGAGGAGTGCAGAAAATTTTAGTTTTTTTATAGACTTCAATGAAAGTGCTGAAAAATGCCTGAAAAGCATGGAAAGCCACATGTAACGTGCGTTTTTTATTAATTTTTTTGCTTGTTTTCCTGTCTGGTAAATAGATTTCCCTTGGCTAAAAATACAAAAAAAAAAATTGCTGAAGCTTGATATGCACCTGAGTGCAGTGTTGCTTGAAGCTTGTTGCTAAGAAAAAAGTACATGAGCTTCTTACGGGGCAGAGATCGGCAGTGTTTGATCGCTCGGTTTTTTCAGTGTAGAGGTGCCGGGGGGACAGATGCAGCATCCACCTAGGTAAGTATGAATGGGGAAAAAACAAGAAACCCCATAATTCTCTTTTGATCCTGACCTCCTACCTAAAACAGCTGTCATGCTGATCCTGTTATTATATACCGTATTTATCGGCATATACCACGCGGCGGCGTATAGCGCGCACCCCAAGCTGAGAAGGGAAGTTTAGGGAAAAAACTTACATTTTGGATGTCTTGCCCGGCGTCCATCGGAGGCCTTGCCCTGCGTCCGTCTGCGGCCTTGCGCGGGGTCCGTCCAGCCTTGTGGGTGTCCGTCTGCAGCTTTGGAGGTGTCCATCCGCACCTTGCCTGGGGTTGCAGCGTTGTGTGTTTGAATTTGGTGCGCTGTGCAGAGCCAGATTTCCTGCGCACTAGGGTTCTGTCAGGTGGCTGCGGGCGGAGCCGAGCATGGCCGAGCCTAGCCGAGTGCGTAGTACACCCGGCTCGGCTCGGGCAATGCTCGGACAATGTCGGAGACAGCGAGGATCGGCGTATATCGTGCACTCGCGGTTTTCCCCTGATTTTAAGGGGAAAAAAGTGCGCGGTATACGGCGATAAATACGGTATACAGAAAGTTAGAACAGGGTTTCCAATATGCAAAAGCCCTCGTGACAGGCAGGCAACTGTCATTTTCAGAAGAACAGTGCCTTGAAAAAGTATTCATACCCTTTGAAATTTTCCACATTTTGTCAACCAAAAACGTAAATGTATTTTATTGGGATTTTATGTGAGAGACCAACACAAAGTGGCACATAATTGTGAAATGGAAGGAAAATGATAAATGGTTTTCATTTTTTTTACAAATAAATATGAAAAGTGTGGGGGGTACATTTGTATGGCGCCCCCCCCGGAGTCAATACTTTGTAGAACCGCCTTTCTCTACAATTAAAGCTGCAAGTCTTTTTTGGGGTGTCTCTACCAGCTTTGCACATCTATAGAGGGACATTTCTCCCCATTCTTCTTTGCAAAATATCGCAAGCTCTGTCAGATTGGATGGAGAGCGTCTGTGAACAGAAATTTTCAAGTCTTGCCACAGATTCTCAATGGGATTTCGGTCTGGACTGTGACTGGGCCATTCTAACACATGAATATGCTTTGATTTAAACCATTCCATTGTAGCTCTGGCTGTAATTTTAGGGTCATTGTCCTGCTGGAAGGTGAACCTCCACCCCAGTCTCAAGTCTTTTGCAGACTCAAATGCCGCGTACACACGACCATTTTTCGGGTTCTAAAAATTTACGTTTTTAAGGGTCTAGAAAAAATAAATAAATTCAACCCTATCATTTAAACGGCCTTGCCTACACACGATCGTGAAAAAAAAATGCTCTAGCAAAGCGCGGTGACGTACAACACGTACGACGGCACTATAAAGGGGAAGTTCCATGCGGATGGCGCCACCCTTTGGGGCTGCTTTAGCTGATTTCGTGTTAGTAAAAGACGATTCGCGCTTTTCAGTCTGTTACAGCATGATGGATGTGCTTACTGTACTCCATTACGAACGCTAGTTTTACCAGAATGAGCGCTCCCGTCTCATAACTTGCTCGTTTTTTCACGTCGTTAAAGCCCACACACGACCATTTTTTACAACGTAAAAAAACGACAATGTTAAAAACGACGTGAAAAATTAGAGCATGTTCGAAATTTTTAATGGCCATTTTTTACATCGTGAAAAATGCTCTGGAGCCCACACACCATCGTTTTGAACGACATTAGAAAAAAAAACATAATTTTTTAGAACCCGAAAAACGGTCGTGTGTACGCGGCATAACAGGGTTTCTTCTAAGATTGTCCTGTATTTGTCTCCATCCATCTTCCCATCAACTCTGACCAGCTTCCCTGTGCCTGCTGAAGAAAAGCACCCCCACCACATGATGCTGCCACCACCATGTTTCACAGTGGGGATGGTGTGTTCAGGGTGATGTGCGGTGTTAGTTTTCCCCACACATAGCGTTTTGCTTTTAGGCCAAAAAGTTACATTTTTGGTCTCATCTGACCAGAGCACCTTCTTCCACATGTTTGCTGTGTCCCCTCCCCCACATGGCTTCTCACAAACTGCAAACAGGACTTCTTATGTCTTTCTTTCTTCTTGTCACTCTTCCATAAAGGGCAGATTTGTGGAGAGACCACTAATAGTTGTCCTGTGGACAGATTCTCCCCCCTGAGCTGTGGATCTCTGCAGCTCCTCCAGCTTCTCTGATGAATGCTCTCCTTGCCCGGCCCGGTCAGTTTAGGTGGACGACCATGTCTTGGTAGGTTTGCAGTTGTGCCATACTCTTTCCATTTTCCGATGATGGATTAAACAGAAGCTCCGTGAGATCTTCAAAGCTTGGGAGATTTTTTTTATAACCTAACCCTGCTTTATACTTCTCCACAACTTTATCCCTGACCTGTCTGGTGTGTTCCTTGGCCTTCATGATGCTGTTTGTTCACTAAGGTTCTCCAACAAACCTCTGAGGGCTTCACAGAACAGTCGTATTTATACTGAGAAATCAATTACACATAGGTGGACTCTGTTTACTAAATTAGGTCACTTCTGAAGGCAATTGGCTCCACTAAATTTTAGTTGGGGGCATCAGAGTAAAGGGGGTGCCATACAAATGTACCCCCCACACTTTTCACATACTGTATTTATCGGCGTATACCGCACGCCAGCGTATAACGCGCACCCCAAGCTTAGAAGGGAAGTTTAAGTAAAAAACTTTGGATGTCTTGCCCGGCGTCCATCGGCGGCCTTGTCCGGCGTCCGTCTGCGGCCTTGTGCGGGGTCCGTCCAGCCTTGTCGGTGTCCGTCTGCTGTCTTGCCCGGTGTCCATCGGCGGCCTTGTCCGGCGTCCGTCTGCGGCCTTGCGCGGGGTCCGTCCAGCCCTGTCGGTGTCCGTCTGCTGTCTTGCCCGGTGTCCATCGGCGGCCTTGTCCGGCCTCCGTCTTCCGGGGGTTGCAGCGTTGTGTGTTTGAGTTTGGCGCCTCGGTTGAGCTGTGCAGAGCCGGATTTCTGGTGTGTTCGGCTCCTCTCGCGTGGCTGCGGACGGAGCCGAGCGTGGTCGAGCCTAGCCGAGTGCCCAGTACACTCGGCTCGGTCTTTGTCGGCGGCGCTCTGAGACAGCGAGGATCAGCGTATACTGCGCACCCACGATTTTCCCCTGATTTTAAGGGGAAAAAAGTGCGCGTTATACGCCGATTAAATACAGTATTTATTTGTAAAAACAAAATGTTGAAAAACATTTATCATTTTTTTTCCATTTCACAATTATGTGCCACTTTGTGTTGGTCTATTACATAAAATCCCAATAAAATACATTTACGTTTTTGGTTGTAACATGACAAATGGTGGAAAATTTCAAGGGGTATGAATACTTTTTCAAGATTTTCTGTATCTTTGCTGGCACGCTTCCTATAAAAAAAAGTATCCTTATGCTGATCCTGCTGCTTCAGTAAATAGTAAGCAATATCAGGACTTCCAATAAGCAAATGCTTTCCAGGTCACGGGACTCAGTATGAGAGGCAGGCAACTGCCACTTCCTGAAAAGTGTCAGGCCCCGTACACACGGCCGAGGAACTCGACGTGCCAAACACATCGAGTTCCTCGGCCAGTTCAGCCCTGAAGCCGCCGAGGAGCTCGGCGGGCCGAGAGCTCCCATAGAACAACGAGGAAATAGAGAACATGTTCTCTATTTCCTCGTCGAGCTCCTCGTCGGCTTCCTCGGCCGAAAGTGTACACACGGCTAGGTTTCTCGGCAGAATTCAGCCAGAAACTCGGTCGGAAGCTGAATTCTGCCGAGGAAACTGGTCGTGTGTACGGGGCCTCAGTCTTCATATTTCTCTCCTGGCAGGTTTCCTCAGGTTCTCAATGTGACCGGAGTCCTTCTTTAACCCTCACTATCTTCATTTTGTGAGTGTAAACAGCTTATCTAATCTCCTCCGGAGTGCCTTTGCTCTGTAATTGACAAGAAGAGTAAAAAGAGGTAACGCTAAGTAAAATGCTAAACACAAACCCAGGTGACTTCTTACGGCACAAATGCAATTTGCGATAACCGCCCTAATACATCAACCATTGCCTCGCCGGTGACATAAGGGAAATGATTGCAACTTCCCCCTTGTATTACGCACTCAGTCAAACTTTCCGAACTGTATTTATTTTCTTATCAACAGAGAATCGTAATTGTATCGTTTTGTATTCGCGCCGCTTTACTTTTGGAGAGACGCAAATCGCAAGAATGCCTCGTCTCGCTAAATACCCCCAGATAGCAAAAATTGTAATTCTAACTCTGAGTACGTTTTCGGTGATAAATGGAGCGTGAACGTAATATAGTTTTAACCGATATCTGTTTTCTTTCTCATTTCTAGCTTTTCTTACTTTGCCTTCTTCTGTCATTTAAAAAATGCTATTGTCAGTTATGATTCTGTCATACTGCAGTTGAAAGCGATTTAGGCCCAGATTCTCAAAGGGCTTACGACGGTGCAACGCCATGTACGCCATCGTAAGTCCTAATCTGGGCCGTCGTATCTATGCGACTGATTCTTAGATATCCATGAAATCCGACAGGCGTAAGTCTCTTACGCCGTCGGATCTTAAATGCAATTATTTTTTTGTCCGCTAGGTGGCTCTTCCATCGTTTTCCCCGTTGAGTATGTAAATTAGCTAGATACGCAAATTTCCGAACGTACGCGCGGCCGACGCAGTAAAGTTACAACGTTTACGTTAGGCTTGTCCCGGCGTAAAGTTGCCCCTGGGTCTATAAGGCGCAACCAATGTTAAGTATGGACGTCGTTCCTGCGTCTAAATTTGAAAAGTTACGTCGTTTGCGTAAGTCGTTCGTGAATGGGGCTGGACGCCATTTACGTTCACATCGAAACCAATGACGTCCTTGCGACGTCATTTGGAGCAATGCACCCTGGGATATTTTACGGACGGCGCATGCGCAGTTCGTTCGGCGCGGGAACGCGCTTCATTTAAATGCTACACGCCCCCTACCCGCCGAATTTGAATTCCGCTGGGTGATTTACGTTACGCCGCTGCAACTTTACACGCAAGTGCTTTGTGAATAAAGCACTTGCCTGAAAAACTTGCGGTGGCATAACGTAAATCAGAAACGTTACGCCCGCCCAGTTTTCCGCCGATCTACGAGAATCTGGGCCTTAGTGTTTCTACTAGTAGCATTGTCTAATTCTATGATTTCCAGTTTCCAGGGGCATCGGCCAGGCAGTGTTTTTTTTGGGGGGGGGGTGGAAAACCCCCCAGTTTCCCCAAGTGGCCCGACGGAACCTCCCCCCCTGCTGTCCGGCACTTACCCCATCTAGGTGGGTAGCGGCTCCGTGTCCTGTTTTACCATCATGGTGGTTTCCAGCGTGCGGCTCTTCTCCTCCTCCTAGGCGTCCAATAGGATCGCCTGTCCTTTCAGCCAGTCAGGTGACAGGTGACAAAACCTGCTTCCTGATTGGCCGGGGGGATAAGACCTTGGTTAAGGCAAAATCTGTCAATACTGTGAAATCGGGTTTGGTAAAATCTTTCTGCTCATTCCTAATGGTGACATCCAGCAGTGGAACTGGTGTTGGTCAAACCCCATAAAAAAGGAAAAAAACTGTGAAGCAGAAGCAGTCTACTAGTATGATACAACCCAATGCCGGTCCTTTGCCAGGCTTCAACGCTCTGACTACTAGAGCTGGGACTGTCAGGTGGCATCTCTATTAGTATAGTACAACCCAATGCCGGTGCTTTGCCAGGCTTCAAGGCTCTGACTACTAGAGCTGGGCCTGTCAGGTGGCATCTCTATTAGTATAGTACAACCCAATGCCGGTCCTTTGCTAGGCTTCAAGGCTTTGACTAGAGTTGGGATGTCAGGTGGCATCTCTACTAGTATGGCACATCTCAACGTCGGTCCTTTGCCAGGCTTCAAGGCTCTGACTACTAGAGCTGGGACTGTTAGGTGGCATCTCTATTAGTATAGTACAACCCAATGCCGGTCCTTTGCTAGGCTTCAAGGCTCTGACTACTACAGTTGGGTCTTTCAGGTGGCATCTCTACTAGTATGGTACATCTCAACGTCGGTCCTTTGCCGGGCTTCAAGGCTCTGACTACTAGAACTGGGACTGTTAGGTGGCATCTCTATTAGTATAGTACAACCCAATGCCGTTACTTTGCCAGGCTTCAAGGCTCTGACTACTAGAGCTGGGACTGTCAGATGGCATCTCTACTAGTATGATACAACCTAATGCCGGTCCAATGCCAGGCTTCAAGGTCCCTGACTACTAGAGTTGAGCCTGTCAGGTGGCATCTCTACTAGTATGATACAACCTAATGCCGGTCCAATGCCAGGCTTCAAGGTCCCTGACTACTAGAGTTGGGCCTGTCAGGTGGCATCTCTACTAGTATGATACAACCTAATGCCGGTCCAATGCCAGGCTTCAAGGTCCCTGACTACTAGAGTTGGGCCTGTCAGGTGGCATCTCTACTAGTATGGTACATCTCAACGTCGGTCCTTTGCCAGGCTTCAAGGCTCTGACTACTAGAGTTGGGACTGTCAGGTGATAGCTTTACTAGTATGGTGCAACCCAATGCTGATCCTTTGCCAGCCTTCAAGGACTGCCAATTGGCATTTCCCCAAACCCACATGGTATCATTGGGGGCATCAAGGCATCCATTGGCAGCTCTGATAAACACCAGCAATCTTTCCCATAATAGCTGATATCTCATTTTATTTTTTATTAAAAAGTATATTACAGATCTCAGGTTCTCAGCGAACGCTACATGTCCCCCCAGGGGGTACTTGGTTCGATAAAGCAAATTCATCATATCAACATAGAGTTTTACCAAATGATAAATCATATATCAAACAGACACGGGGAAGTATTTTTAGAAATCTGAAAAGCAGAAGGAAAACATTTATATACCGGGATCAAGACGGGATAATTAATGTTTACAAGTCAAAGCATACTTGAAATGGGGTGACCTGCCACGGGGAAAGAGGGGGGGGGGGTAATAAAGCTTAGTTCAATAAAGGGCTTGTCCACCCAACACTAATTTGTTTTGTTTTAGAAATAAGTGCCTTTTAATGTGTATCCTAACTATATGTACAGTTTGTAAGGGGTAGGATCTCAGTATATCATCCATCTTGTTTCAGTATCTGTAGCTTGGGAGGCCTACCATATGCAAATCAGCTATTTCCTCAAGCGGACAACTATGATAACGTTTTTTTTTTATTCCCTGTCCCCTGCTTTAAAAAGTGTCCTTTTCAGAAACAACATAAGTCTGCATGAATCCAATACTGACATTTACAATATACAGCTTAACCACTTCAATACCGGGCATTTTCACCCCCTTCCTGCCCAGACCTATTTTTCGTTTTCAGCGCTGTCGCATTTTGAATGACAATCGCGACGTGGCTCCCAAACAAAATTGATGTCCTTTTATTTCCAAGTAGAGCTTTCTTTTGGTGGTATTTGATCACCTCTGCGGTTTTTATTTTTTGCGCTATAAACAAAAGAAGAGCGACAATTCACATACATCGGCGCATATTTATGCCGCCGTAGCGTATCTCATATACGCTACGCCGACGTAGCGCAGAGAGGCAAGCACTGGATTCACAAAGCCAGTGCTGCCAAATCAACGCTGGGTTTCCTCGGCGTAAGTCGTCGTAAGTCGTAAGTGGAAGTGGGGACCATCAGTAGGATTCTGTGCCCGTTCCCACTATTGCATCATCAATGACATACGAAATGCTGAGGAGGGGGAGTGGCTTCATACACCTCCTGTTTATTTTTGTAATCCCTTCACGCTTGCATGGCTATTAAAGCCACATGCACCCCCAAAATGAATATTTTCTTTCGCAGAATCAGTTTTTATTTTCCAAATTTGCCGATCGGTGCTCGGTGTAGCGGCAATGGCACTTAGCATCATGCTCCTTTAGCCCCCATTCACACCTAGGCGTTTTGTCGCCTGTAGTGTGACGCCGCAGCAGCCCCGAGACGCCAGAGGGACGAAAACACATGCACCTCTATGGAAATGGTTCACATCTCCACGCCGAACGCCGTACGCCTGCCGCCTGAAAAAAAGTCCCGGACCTATTTTTCAGGCGGCTTTCGGCGTTCGGCATAGGAGATGTGAACCATCTCGATAGAGGGGGTGAAGGCTGCATTCACAATCGCGGCGTTTTGTCGCCGCAAATCGCGGTACAAAACGCTGCTATTTGTCGCCGCAATTCGCGGGACAAAACGCAGTGATTTTGTACGCCAAAGTGTGAATGCAGCCATAATGCCATCAGAAATAACAGCTTCCTTCTCGGGGAAAATATTGTTTATTTATATAGATTGGCTCGCCGCTCAGCTGAACAAAAAGATAACCGGGGAAGAGGGTCGGACAGTAATATAATTTCCTTCAAGGATTCTGAAAGAGGTCGCTGTAACCTGGAAAAAGACTGTCAAAAAACATCAAAGAAGCGGCGAGAAAGTAAAGCTTAATCTTACAGGTAATAAGAAATACGTGACAATCAGCCGTCGCGGCGAACATACACGCTGCATGGGAAACACATGTAAGGTTGTTTGAACCTCACCCAGAAGAAGGAATTAATGACTAGCTTCACTGGAAATCCATCATGTGCAGCTTCTCATAACCAGTCACAATTCCGACGGATCAAAATTGCTTCTTTTCAAAGACGAGAGATTGAAAGGAATTCACCGGAGACCCGCCAGCTCGCCTGTCAACAGAAAGCGCTCTTGTTTTACTTGGAATAAATACAGGGAGGGCTAATCGCCATAACTGAATTGGCAGTGTCCTATTTCCATGGAAATGCCGAGGAACGGGCTGCCTTAAAGTTTGCAGGCCAGGAGGATTGATGGAACTCCTGAGATTTCCATTATCGCTGCTGTGCTGTCTGACAGTATGGCTGAGAGCAGGGGTCTCCAAACCTTCTAAACAAGGGGCCAGTTCACTGACTTTCAGATTTTATGGAAGCCGTATTGTGGTCATAGGGGGTAGAACATGTCCCGGCATCAGTCTTAAGCTTGGTGGTCAGTGGGAGTAAAACAATTTCATCAATAGAAGGAGGAATAGTGCCCTGTCATTGCTATTTGTTGGAGGAATAGTTCCCCATCATTAGTTTTAGTTAGAGAAATAGTGCCCTATCATTGGTATTTGTTGGAGAAATAGTGCCCCATCATTGGTATAAGTTGGAGGATATGTACCCCATCATTGGTATTTAGGTGGAGGAATAGTGCCCTATCATTGGTATTATTCAGAGGAATAATGCTCCATTGTTGGTATTAGTTGGAGGAATAGTGCCCCACCACGTGCATTAGTTGGATGAATAATGCCCCATTGTTGGTATTAGTTTGATGAATAGTGCCCCATCATTGGTATTATTTGGAGTAATAGTGACCCATTATTGGTATTAGTTGGAAGATAAGTGTGCCATCATTGTTATTAGTTGGAGGTATATTGCTCTATCATTGGTATTCGTTGGAGGAATAGAGCCCCATCATTGGTATTAGTTGGAGGAATAGAGCCCCATCATTGGTATTAGTTGGAGGAATAGAGCCCCATCATTGGTATTAGTTGGAGGAATAGAGCCCCATCATTGGTATTATTTGGAGGGATAGTGTCCCATCATTGGTATTTAGGTGGAGGATAAATGCCCCATCATTGTTATTAATTGGAGGTATAGTGTCCCATCATTGGTATTTAGGTGGAGAATAAATGCCCCATCATTGTTATTAATTGGAGGGATAGTGCCCCATCATTGGTATTAACAGGAGAGATAGTGCCCCATCATTGGTATTGGTTGGGTGAATAGTGCCCCATCGTTGGTATAAGTGGCAGGAATATCCCCTATAGCAGTAGATGAAAGGGACGGGTAGTACAAACAAAGATCGGCACTCGGTCCAAGCTGGACCAATATAACTTTGTATAAAATATTCATACCTGGAAATTCTTTTTTAAGAAACAAAAAGGAGATTTTTAGGTCAGAACTGAATAAATAAACAGGAAACTCTTTTTGATCTTTTGTATAGATTGTTATTTCTACTTTCCATTCAAATCAAACATCCACTTGTATTGAAGTGGTCTGGGTGTTGATGGAAGGGCGACAAATACCAATAAATAAAACAATTTAATCAAATCATTAATTATTAAAATTGAAATAAATAAATAAAATATTTGCAGCCATAAGGATTCCGAGGCACTGGCAATTATTGGAAGAATCGAACCGCTGATCCCTGACAACCTTTAGATTTGTGGCAAGAATGAGCAATCCTCACCCATCTCTACATTAACGGGACGCAGCCAGGCAAATGATGTAAGACGCGTCTGCCGATTTGAATACTGCTTACAGTATTTGCATTGAATTTACATAATCAGATGTAAATGTTTCAATCATATTCAAATGCATGATCACTTAAATGTCTGTTTGGAAGACACACATGCAATTATTCCATGGTGGGGCCTCTCCGGAGCATTGACACAACAATTGTAGCGGTCACAGCAAGGGTGAGGCTCCGTACAGTTATCGCTCTTGTAAACGCTCAGCATATTCATCACGTTGTCATCGGGGTATTTGGCCATTGAGTCCTTGTGGATTTTACGGCGTTAAAATAAATAAAATTACATTTAGCATAAGCCTTCGATGACTAAAGCGTCCTTTATTCTGGCGGAGAGGACATGTAACCTCATTTGTAGCCTTCGTTATTGTATCCCTAAGATGTCTGAGGGTCAAGATGCAAAGGGTTTACTTGGTGACACTCTCACAGCCTTCAATGGGTGCCACTACCCATAGCAGAGTACTATATATATATATATATATATATATATATATATATATATATACACAGTACAGACCAAAAGTTTGGACACACCTTCTCATTCAAAGAGTTTTCTTTATTTTCATGACTATGAAAATTGTAGATTCACACTGAAGGCATCAAAACTATGAAGTAACACATGTGGAATTATACATAACAAAAAAGTGTGAAACAACTGAAAATATATTTCATATTCTAGGTTCTTCCACCTTTTGCAGCAGACACATCTCTAGAACTGGTAAGAGGAGACTGTGTGAATCCGGCCTTCATGGTAGAATATCTGCTAGGAAACCACTGCTAAAGAAAGGCAACAAGCAGAAGAGACTTGTTTGGGGTAAAGAACACAAGGGGTGGACATTAGACCAGTGGAAATCTGTGCTTTGGTCTGATGAGTCCAAACTTGAGATCTTTGGTTCCAACCCCCGTGTCTTTGTGCGAGGCAGAAAAGGTGAACGGATGTACTCTACATGCCTGGTTCCCACTGTGAAGCATGGAGGAGGAGGTGTGATGGTGTGGGGGTGAATGAATGAATGAATGAAAAACTTATAAAGTGCGGCGCATGCGAACTGAATCGCTTCTGGGCGCTTTGCTGGTGACACTGTTGGGGATTTATTCAAAATTGAAGGCATACTGAACCAGCATGGCTACCACAGCATCTTGCAGCGGCATGCTATTCCATCCAGTTTGCGTTTAGTTGGACCATCATTTATTTTTCAACAGGACAATGACCCCAAACACACCTCCAGGCTGTGTAAGGGCTATTTGACCAAGAAGGAGAGTGATGGGGTGCTGCGCCAGGTGACTACCTCTTGAGAATGCCAAGAGAATGCCAAGAGTGTGCCAAGCAGTAATCAAAGCAAAAGGTGGCTACTTAGAAGAACCTAGAATATGAAATATATTTTCAGTTGTTTCACACTTTTTTGTTATGTATAATTCCACATGTGTTACTTCATAGTTTTGATGCCTTCAGTGTGACTCTACAATTTTCGTAGTCATGAAAATAAAGAAAACTCTTTGAATGAGAAGGTGTGTCCAAACTTTTGGTCTGTACTGTATATATATATATATATATATATATATATATATATATATATATATATATAGATAGACAGATAGATAGATACACATATATATATCTATATATAGATATAGATACATATATATAATTATTTTATTATTTGTTTTTGCTATATTCTCTTGATTAGTGTTCTTTAGATACCAGTGTCCTGAGCATCACGTTGGATATTCCATTCTTCCTCAAGTAAGAGCTGACAGCTGCTTCTGGCAAATGTCGAACTAGATTAATCTGAGATTATTTGTTTTTCTTCCCTGTTTATTTTACCCTTTTTGCTTGTTTAATAGACCCCCAGAGATCACACAGAACTTGTCACGAATGGTGGCGAGAAGAAAAGAAAAAGTCCTGCCTTCCCGTCTCTCAGGGTTTATTAATTCAGCACAGGATTTCCTCCTCAAAGGAGACGTCCCGGTATATATTTTTGAATTGTCAGGTATGACATTTGTATACTGACTCCAGCAGCAGAAGAGTCCCTTGTAAATCCTACTGCGTAATTAACTGTCCTTCAAGTCAGGCAGGGCCGTGCTGAAAAAGTACTTTTTGCAGAGGATTCACTGACGGTTACGTTCTTCCTTTTTGACCGCGACCATTATCTCTTCAGTTCAGGAAAAAAAAAAACAGTGGTTGATAAAGGCCGGCGGTAAAGGATGAGAGTAAAATGTAGCTCCGATTGTGCGCTCAAGGTTGATCGCCGAGTGCCGATGTAATTTCAGGGCATTTATCCGTCATAGAAAGATACAGGAGAAAAATTGTAGGTGCAGCGGACTTTAGTTTGTCTCCACAAAACGTATTTCATCCGGACAAATATTGTCCAAAGGCATTTTAGATTGTTGGAAAACTTTAAGGATTTCTTGATCTCTGAGTTTAACTCCTAAAAGAATTAGGAAATAATTTTTCCTGTCGGTTATATAAGGGTTCTTCTGGGTCAACTATCAGTTCATTCTGAGGTTTTAAAGTCAATGGAACTCAATGGATGAGTCTTTTTTTCAACTCGATTTCAACTTGACTTCCCAAACTTATGGCCGGTGAGAAACTTTCAATCATTTATATGCTACCCCAAGGAAAAAAATAATCTAAAAGGGGCCAAAGGCTGGAAAGGCTTATATTTCCACAGAAGATCTAACAATCAAGATAAAAGCATAATAATATGTACAAAATTATATTATTTAAAGTGCTTATGTTTCCACTGCAAGCTCAAAAATATGAAAAACATTAAACATTCCCCACACCCATGAGACTTGTTTCCAAAGAAACAAACAAAAATATCAGGTAAAAAAATATAAAGAAATTCCATAACCATCTCCACATTCCAAAAAAAATTGTATATGCTAAATCAAAAACCCCATCCCAATCTCAATCATAATGTGAAATTAAAACCCCTGATCCAATCTCAATGTCAAATCAAAACCCTCAATCCAATCTCAGTCTCAATGTCAAATCAAAAATCCCAATCCAATCTTAATCTCAATGTCAAATCAGAAATCCCAATCCAATCTCAATCTCAATGTCAAATCAGAAATCCCAATCCAATCTCAATCTCAATATCAAATCAAAAATCCCAATCCAATCTCAGTCTCAATGTCAAATCAAAACTCCGACCCAATCTCAATCTCAATGTCAAATCAAAACCCCGACCCAATCTCAATCTCAATGTCAAATCAAAACCCCCAATCCAATCTCAATCATAATGTGAAATTAAAACCCCTGATCCAATCTCAATGTCAAATCAAAACCCTCAATCCAATCTCAGTCTCAATGTCAAATCAAAAATCCCAATCCAATCTCAGTCTCAATGTCAAATCAAAACTCCGACCCAATCTCAATCTCTGTCTCAATGTCAAATCAAAACCCTGACCCAATCTCAATCTCAGTCTCAATGTCAAATCAAAACCCTGACCCAATCTCAATCTCAATGTCAAATCAAAAATCCCAATCCAATCTCAGTCTCAATGTCAAATCAAAAATCCCAATCCAATCTCAGTCTCAATGTCAAATCAAAACTCCGACCCAGTCTGAATCTCAGTCTCAATGTCAAATCAAAACCCTGACCCAATCTCAATGTCAAATCAAAACCCCAACCCAATCTCAATCTCAATGTCAAATCAAAACCCCGACCCAATCTCAATGTCAAATCAAATCTCCGACCCAATTTCAATGTCAAATCAAAACACCGACCCAATCTCAATGTCAAATCAAAACCCTGATCCAATCTCAATGTCAAATCAAAACTCCCGATCCAATCTCAGTCTCAATGTCAAATCAAAACCACCAATCCAATCTCAATCTTAAAGTGATGTTTCACTCAAAAGTGGAAGCTCCTCTTATCTGCCTCCTCCCCCTCTCTGGTGCCAGGAGACCTCACCGCAGGAACTTCAGCCACCTCCTCTTTTCCTTGCCTCCGGCCCATTGAGAAAGACCAGTGCGCTGGGCACATGCGCAGTAGTGAACCGGCTGTAAGGTCTCACTTACAAGGAATGGCGGCGGCAGCACTCGAGAGCTGATTAAAAAGTCGGCCTGGGTGCAGACATCACGGAACTCCTGGACAGGTAAGTGTCCTAATAATAAAAGTCAGCAGCTACAGTATTTGTAGCTGCTGACTTTTAATTTTTGGAAGGGGGGAGCTGGAGGGCCGCTTTAATGTCAAATCAAAACCACTGATCCAATCTCAATGTCAAATTAAGACCACCGATCCAATCTCAATGTCAAATTAAAACCCTCAATCCAATCTCGATTTCAATCTCAATGTCAAACCAAAACTCCCAATCCAATCTCAGTCTCAATGTCAAATCAAAACCACTGATCCAAACTCAATCTCAATGTCAAATCAAAACCACTGATCCAATCTCAATCTCAATGTCAAATCAAGACCACTGATCCAATCTCAATCTCAATGTCAAATCAAGACCACCGATCCAATCTCAATCTCAATGTCAAATTAAAACCCTCAATCCAATCTCGATTTCAATCTCATTCTCAATGACAAACCAAAACTCCCAATCCAATCTCAGTCTCAATGTCAAATCAAAACCACTGATCCAATCTCAATGTCAAATCAAAACCACTGATCCAATGTTAGTCTCAATGTCAAATCAAAACCCCCGATCCAATCTTAGCCTTATACGCAGGATTTTTTTTTTCTGCTGTAGCTGATATCCCAATAGTTGTATAGTAGGGTTTTTTTTTGTACCCAGCACAGGAAATATTGAGAAATGTTGCCAAATGGGGACACAGGACCAACAAAGGTTCTATCTAACACTTCCTCACTTGTTATAGGACATAAAAAAAAATGAATATACAAACAAATAGGGGATATGACCTGGTTTGAATCCCAATCCTTTCCATTCAGTCTGCTTATCTCTAAAAACAAATGTCATTCTATTATTTATTTTCAAATTGTCCAGCATGATTTGTACACATTTCAATACTGCGAAATGAGTAAACAGCCCCCTCCATCTCTAATAGGTATTCATTTAATAATTAATCAAGAAATAATTTGTAGAAGGGAAAAAGAACTCTTTAATTAGTATTCACTACACAGGGAGAGACTGACAGCTTCTCTTGTTGGCACTGACAGAGTCTGAAAAGTGTCTTGTGGCTTGCAGGCTTCTTTGGCATTTAATGAGTTAATTATTAATTCGTCTTTATGCGAGCATTTTATATTGTCTTATAAATTAAGAGGTCGGAAATTCAGGTCAAGAATGACTGACGGAAATAAAATTGTTTGGTGATGTAAATTGGTCTCAAGACAATCCTTCAAATGACATGGCCCATGGACCATCCAAGGTCGTAACGTACAAATCCTCAATGAAGTTCTTGGGAAGGGCAACGATTATGTTTCTGTGAATAAGTTCCCCTGCTAACCGTGAGAAAATAACAAAATTAATCTACAATTTAAACGCCTTCGGACTTTGCCAGGATATGGACCCCCACAAATTTCAAGCTTAGTTGTACAACCTAACATGGTAGTAAATTTTTTAGTGTAATAACTGATTACTTTAGACAAGTTTGTTTCAAGTAGGGTACCATGAAACCATAAGGTTCCTCCAGGGATTCACTGATCACTGGTGGATTGATCCTCCAACTGACAGTGTCTGCGTTGTTGAGTTAGTCACTCGGCAGAGACAATGGCGCAGGTCTAATGCTCTTAGCTGGTCATTCCTTCCACCAACCAGCAATGTACAGTGATCCTCTGCACTGACATTTGAAGGTACAGGGGCACTTACCAGATTACCAAAGGAAAGGGTAACTTATCCACTAGCCAATCGTGAAAGCATAAACTGTACTGACCACCATTGTTACAGTGCTTTTCTCCCACTGACTACCGATGAAAGGGGGCCCTTCTTTACTAACTAAAAATATAAAAGGATCTTTCTCCTATTGACCTCCAATGTGAGGGGGTACTTCTCCAATGCCAACCAATCTATGAGGGCACTATACTAGTCACCAATGTAAAGGTAAACTTCTACCCTTGATTGCCAATGTAAGAGGCTAACTCCCCATGCCCTTTACCCCAACCACCAGTGTAAATAGGTACTTCTCCATTGACCATAAATGTAGATGGTAATTTCTCCACTAACCAATAACATAATAGGGCACTTTTCTGCTGACTAGCAATATAAAGGTCTTCTCCACTGACCATCAATGTAAAGAAGGTGTTCTCCACTGACCATCAATGTAAAGAACGTGTTCACCACTGACCATCAATGTAAAGAAGGACTTCTCCGCTGACCATCAATGTAAAGAAGGACTTCTCCGCTGACCATTAATGTAAAGAAGGACTTTTCCACTGATCACCACTGTAAGGGGTACTTCTGCACTTACCAGCAATGTAAGGAAGGGCTTCTTCAATAATCACCAGTATATAGAGACATTCTACTGATTGTCAATGTAAGGGAGTCTTTCACAACTGACTATTAATTCTAAGGAGCACATTTCCACTGAGCAACAAAATAAGGGGATCCTTTACCACTGAGCACCAATATAAGGGGACCATTCACCACTGAGCACCAATGTAATGGGGCCCTTCATCACTGAGCACCAATGTAAGGGTGCCCTTAACCAATGACCACCAATCTAAGGGGGCCCTTCTCCACTGAGCACCCATATAAGGGGGTCCTTCACAACTGGCCACCAATGTAAGGGGGCCCTTCTCCACTGATCACCAATGTAAGGGGGCCCTTCTCCACTGACCACCAATGTAAGGGGGCCCTTCTCCACTGAGCACCAATGTGAGGGGGTCTTTCACCACTATAAGCACCAATGTAAGGGGGTACTTAACCAATGACCACCAATCTAAGGGGTGCCTTCTCCACTGAGCATCCATATAAGGGGGTCCTTTACAACTGACCACCAATGTAAGCAGGCCCTTCTCCACTGACCACCCATATAAGGGGGTCCTTCACCAGGGCTCAAGTCCTGCGGGAACGCGTGGGAACGGAGTTCCTGCACTTTTTTCACAGCAGGAACACAGTTCCCTTTGCAGGACTAGAGCAGCCGAGCCAATCCTTCACTAAGCGGCGATGCCCAGCTCGCGTTACTGTCAGGGGCAGGCGAACCTTAGTAATCCTTTATGTTACTGGCCGCTTCCTGTAGACATTGTGGTATCGAGGAAGTGACGGAATACCCGCACACTACCCGATGAATCCATATACAGGAAGTGGCCAGTAACATAAAGGATTACTATGGTACAGTGGATCGAAAAAAAAACAAAAACGTGCGGTTTAGTAATTATGCATATGAGCGTATCATTTTTTTTTTTGGTGGGGGAGTGCATCTTGGGTGGGAGTTCCCACACTTTTTTCCCCAGGACTTGACCCCTGTCCTTCACCACTGAGCTTCAATGTAAGGGGGCCCTTCTCCGCTGACCACCCATATAAGGGGGTCCTTCACAACTGACCACCAATGTGAGGGGGGCCTTCTCCACTGATCACCAATGTAAGGGGGTACTTCCCCACTGAGCATCAATGTAAGGGGGTACTTCACCACTGATCACCAATGTAATGGGGTACTTCACCACTGAGCATCAATGTAAGGGGGTACTTCACCACTGATCACCAATGTAAGAGCATTATGAGTCTTTCTGGGAGAGGGAAGGGTTACTCCATCAATCATTCCAACTTTCTAAAACTATAAGTTGGAAACATCCCCTCCACACCGGTTTTCAACTTACAGAGTTTACTTCAAACCTATACTTCTAGTTCGATAAGTGAAAAATGGGAGATAACCAGTGCATTTTAATGAACAAATGAGGGTTTTCTTGAAAATGACTGTAATACATGAGTATCAGTCAATCGCTCATACTCAATGAGCTGGTTCCAGCAGTTTTCTACAACATAGCCAAATGCTAATGGCTGTCTTTCAGAGATTTATGAGCAATCAGGCTTTATCCTACAAAGTTCAATGCAAGGGTTGGTGGAAAATAATGTACGAGGGGTGTTAACCCTAAGAGTACCAATATAAAAACAGAGGAAGAGAAACTTAATGTACCACGATACGTACTTTTAAAGACGAGCGAAGCCGATTTAGCAAAGTTTCAGAACGAAGAAAAATCTGTGATTCGTCTCTGTATGTGAGAAGGTTCTCCATCACTGCTAGTGAAGAATATAAAGAAGAAAAAAATATTTTATTTTTATATATATATATATATATATATATATATATATATATATATATTACATGTGTATATATATATATATATATATATATATATATATATATAGATCTATCTATATATCTATATATATATCTATATATGTATATATCTATCTATCTATCTATCTATCTATCTATCTATATATATATATATATATATATATATATATATATATATAGACATATATATATATATATATATATATATACACACACACATATAAATATACACATCTTTTTATATGTATATATATATATATATATATATATATATATATATATATATATATATATATTTATAGCTATATATATAGAGATATATACAGATAAATATATAAAATGTAAGCATTGCTTTTCCATCTTGACAAGCCTGTGACATCCTGAAGAGATCCCCTGAAAGAACCAGGTTTGAGTAGATGCCGCTGGAATAAATCAACAAATGTTTTATTATATTTTGGATAATCCGCTGTAATCTGGTACTCTATGGTATGAGGGGGTGACCCACTTTTTAAAGTTGACAAACTTGCAAGGAATGGCTGAGGAGGAAGGGAAGAATATTATTGAAGCAGAGATAAGAGATGTATTTGTCTACAATAAATAAATAAATAATAAAAAACCTCATTGCAAATGTGTAGCTTTTGTTTAACCACTTAAGACCCGGACCTTTAGGCAGCTAAAGGACCCGGGCAGTTTTTGCGATTCGGCACTGCGTCGCTTTAACTGACAATTGCGCGGTCGTGCGACGTGGCTCCCAAACAAAATTGGCGTTTTTTTCCCCCCACAAATAAAGCTTTCTTTTGGTTGTATTTGATCACCTCTGCGTTTTTTATTTTTTGCACTATAAACAAAAACAGAGCGACAATTTTGAAAAAAATGCAATATTTTTAACTTTTTGCTATAATAAATATCCCCCAAATATATATATATATAAAAAAAAAATTTCCTCAGTTTAGGCCGATACGTATTCTTCTACCTATTTTTGGTAAAAAAAATTGCAATAAGCGTTTATCGGTTGGTTTGCGCAAAATTTATAGCGTTTTCAAAATAGGGGATGGTTTTATTGCATTTTTATAATTTTTTTTTTTTTTTTACTACTAATGGCGGCGATCAGCGTTTTTTTTTGTGACTGCGACATTATGGCGGACACTTCGGACAATTTTGACACATTTTTGGGACCATTGTCATTTTCACAGCAAAAAAAAGTTTTTTTTATATATTTTTGGGGGATATTTATTATAGCAAAAAGTAAAAAATATTATTTTTTTTCAAAATTGCAAATGCGCCCAGCGTAAATATGCGCCTACGATACGCCGGCGTAAGCAAGTTACGTCGGTCGGATGAAGCCTATTTTCAGGCGTATCTAGTTTTGTAGGCACGGCGCACAGATACGACGGCGCATATTTGCACTTAAGCGGCGTATCTCGAGATACATTGGCGTAAGTGCTTTGTGAATCCGGCCCTATAACTTTTGCGCAAACCAATGAATATACGCTTATTGCGTTTTTTTATACATTGGTTGGGGATATTTATTATAGCAAAAAGTAGAAAATATTGCTTTTTTTTCAAAATTGTCGCTCTATTTTTGTTTATAGCGCAAAAAATAAAAACCGCAGAGGTGATCAAATACCACCAAAAGAAAGCTCTATTTGTGGGAAAAAAAGGACGCCAATTTTGTTTGGGAGCCACGTCGCACGACCGCGCAATTGTCAGTTAAAGCGACGCAGTCCCGAATCGCAAAAAGTGCTCTGGTCTTTGGGCAGCAATATGGTCCGGGGGGTTAAGTGGTTAAGGTAAACCCCAGCAGCATTGCCCCCGGCGTCCATCTATTTAGCCATCCTAGCAGCCGCATCCCGTGTTGCTTTTGTGTGAAATAAATAAAGATTCCCATAACGGCTTTCAATAATTATGTCATTACTAACAGTAAATGTCTAAGAATGCGCAAACAGGGCAATAAAACAAAGAATAATAACACGGAACTTCCACGGGCACGGAGGACAGCTGCCGGTAGAAAGAACAAGGTTGTTGATTAATTGGATACACAGATCAGCGAATTAATTGGTTGCATGGGATACAGCGGATAGTTTTCATAAAGTCCAAGTTTTATTTGTTTGTTCTTGATGTAAGATGTGCAATCATGTTCAGATCATTTATATGTATAGATAAACAACGCCTACGCCGTCAGCTGCTACCCTTCGCCGCAGCTGTCAGCGCGTCTTAGGCGGCCATCTTGAGCGGCTGGTTAAAGGTGGTGGTGTAGATAATTTAGAAAAGGCCCTCTCGGGAAATTAAGGGTTTATGTTTTTTTTTTTGCGGTGTTATTCATTGGAGTCACATCCTGTTATCCCCTCCGCCAGTATTGATACAAAAAAAGGAGTAAGTGGCTATTGCTTACGTTACACCGCCGCAAGTTTTCAGCGTAAGTGCTTGATTCACAAAGCACTTGCCTGTAAACTTACGGCGGTTTAACGTAAAGGCGTCCGGCGCAAGCCCGCCTAATTCAAATGGGGCGTGTACCATTTAAATTAGGCGCGCTCCCGCGCCGGACGTACTGCGCATGCTCCATTTTGAAATTCCCGCCGTGCTTTGCGCGAAGTGACGTCATTTTTTTGAACGGCGACGTGCCTAACGTACTTTCGTATTCCCGGACGTCTTACGCAAAAAAAAAAAATTATGAAATTTGACGCGGGAACGACGGCCATACTTTAACATGGCTCGTCTAAATTTAAGCAATGTAAAAGCAGGCTTAACTTTGCGACGGGAAAAAATTACTAGCGACGACATGGTGGCACTGATGGGCACTGATAGGCAGCATGGATAGGTGGCACTCATGGGCATTAAAGGGTGGCACTGATAGGCGATACTGATGGGCAGCAGTGATGTGCATTAAGGAATATATTGTAGATTACTGTCCATGCTAAAACAATCCAACATTTGTCCCTTATTTCCTGGCTCAATCTGTGCCCAAAAGTGACTCCTGTTACAATGGGCAGCATTGATAGTCCGGCACTGATAGCCAGCACTGACTGGCATCACTGGCATCACAATTATTTGTGGCACTTCTGGGTGCTGGTGGGCACTGATTGCTGGCACTGGTGGGCAATGGTGGGCACTAATTTGCTGGCACTGATTGGTGACATGGTGGCGCTATAATGTAATCAGGGCACTGATGATGATGTATTGTCCCCCTGCGAGGAGATGCCACTGATCGGCTCTCCTCGCCACACACTCTGTCAGTGTGAGGCGAGGAGCGCCAATTACCGGCACCTCCATGTTTACATGTGACCAGCTGTGATTGGACACAGCTGATCACATGGTTAAAGAGTCACGGACGCAGCTCTTTACAGAGATCGGGGTCGCGCTGTGTCCTAGGAACAGTAACGCGGCTGTTCGGGGACGCCATCATTTGACAGTGGGCGGGCGGCAAGTAGTTAAAGTGATAGTAAAGGCAGAAGTTTATTTATCTGAATGCATTCTGTGCATTAAATAAAAAGCCTTCTGCATGCAGCAGCCCACCTAATACTTACCTGAGGTCCCTCTAGACCAGCAATGTCGCAGGCATGTCTCGGCTGCCCGGGACTCCCTTCCTCATTGGCTCCCGCTGCTTCCAATCAAAGTCTGTCAGCCAAGAGGAGAGGAAGGGGGCATGGCCAGGCCGCTGCTCCATGTCTGAATGGACACACTGAGCTGTGGCTCGGCTTCGTGTGCCCCCGATAGCAAACTGCTTGCTGTGGGGCCACTCAACAGGAGGGAGGGGCCGGGAGCACCGGAGAGGGACCCGAGAAGAGGAGGGTTTGGGCTACCCCGTGCAAAGCCAATACACAGAGCAGGTAAGTATAACATGTTTGTTATTTCTAACTAAAAAAGACTTTACAATGAACCACTTCCGGACCGCCGCATGTACATTTACGTTGGCAGAATGGCACGGACAGGCACATTGGCGTACCTGTACGTCCCTGCCTAGACGTGCGTCGGGGGTCCGATCGGGACCCCCCCCCCCCCCCGGTACATGCGGCGGTTCCCGTGGCTTCAGGAGCGATCCGGGACGAGGGCGCGGCTATTCGTTTCTAGCCGCCCCCTCGCGATCGCTCCCCGGAGATGAAGAACGGGGAGAGCCGTATGTAAACACGGCTTCCCCGTGCTGCACTGTGGCGGCTGCATCGATCGAGTGATCCCTTTTATAGGGAGACTCGATCGATGAAGTCAGACCTACAGCCACACCCCCCTACAGTTGTAAACACACACTAGGTGAACCCTAACTCCTACAGCGCCCCCTTGTGATTAACTCCCAAACTGCAACTGTCATTTTCACAATAAACAATGCAATTTAAATGCATTTTTTTCTGTGAAAATGACAATGGTCCCAAAAATGTGTCAAAATTGTCCGAAGTGTCCGCCATAATGTCGCAGTCACAAAAAAAATCGCTGATCGCCGCCATTAGTAGTAAAAAAAAAAAAAAACTATCCCCTATTTTGTAAACGCTATAAATTTTGCGCAAACCAATCGATAAACGCTTATTGCGATTTTTTTTACCAAAAATAGGTAGAAGAAAACGTATCGGCCTAAACTGAGGAAAAAAAAATTATATATGTTTTTGGGGGATATTTATTATAGCAAAAAGTAAAAAATATTGAATTTTTTTCAAAATTGTCGCTCTATTTTTGTTTATACGCAAAAAATAAAAACCGCAGAGGTGATTAAATACCACCAAAAGAAAGCTCTATTTGTGGGAAAAAAAAGGACGCCAATTTTGTTTGGGAGCCACGTCGCACGAGCGTGCAATTGTCTGTTAAAGCGACGCAGTGCCAAATTGTAAAAACGCCTTTGGGCATTTAGCAGCATATTGGTCCGGTCCTTAAGTGGTTAAAAAGCTATTAGAGTAATTTCCCCTTACTTCCTGTTAGGGTGACAACTGCTTTTCCAGACAGGAAATGAAGGAATCTCTCCAATGGAGCATCTAAGGCTCAATTCACACTGGAACCGGCTGCGGATCGCACAGGAATGCTGTTTTCCATTTCAGGGACGAATCACGACGGACTCTATGCCTGAATACGGCCCTGAAACACAGCTAAAGATGCACAGCCTTTCTGTGCAGTGCACTTTGCAGCCGCCCCGGAGATATGTGAACCGGCTCCATTGAGAG
This sequence comes from Rana temporaria, assembly GCF_905171775.1. NCBI lineage: Eukaryota > Metazoa > Chordata > Amphibia > Anura > Ranidae > Rana > Rana temporaria. Next base: position 145,855,239 of record NC_053498.1, on the reverse strand, counting down.
CCGGTCACATTCTCCTGCTATGCCGATTGGATGCAGAGAAATCTGCATCCAATTCGCATAGGTGTGAACCAGGCCTTAAGGCAGTAGAACCTGGCAGGGGTTCAAATCCCTCTCAACTCTATCCAGGGCTGGACTGGGACAGAAATTTGGCACTGGACTTCATCAAGACTGGCCCACTTTGACAGGTCTCTCCCATGGTGGCCGGACAACTCCCGCAACCCCCCCCCCCCCCCCGGCCACCCAAGCCCCCTCTCCCCCTTCACTAGCCACTAGCCGTTCTACTTTATTAGAGTAGAATGGCTGGTACTGGTACTCTTATAGGCAGTACCAGTGGGGAAGCTAGACATTATTTCACCCAGGGCAAAGAATCAGTTTGGTGCCCCCCCCCCCCCTTATGGGACAAGATTAGGCAGAAGTGAGAAACTCCCAGGCCATAGCTGTTGAGTCGGCTGTCTGTCCCCTCCCCCCTGCTCCTCTGGTCCTCCCCCTGCTTCTTTGTTCCCCCCAGGTGAGCGCTGCGGGAAGGGAGAGACAGAGGAGCAGAGGGGGGCGGCAGTCCGCTGTCACTGAAGTCAGCCCACTGAGCCATCGGCCCACCGGGAAACTCCCTGTAGTCCCAATGGCCAGTCCATCCCTGACTCTATACAAAAGTAGAAAAATAAGTTTTGGTTATTGATACGCTTTAATAATTCAAGCAGCTCAGCGACGGAACTAGAAGTAACAAAAGTTCTGCGATTCTTCTTTAAACAAGCGGTGATAAGGGACAGCTCGCCATCACAAGCAGCGTACATCTTTTGTGACCTTTTCTGTCTGATGAGCGCCGCCGTGTAAAACACACAATCCTAATCTATCACAGCAGATGTAACCTCCTGATCTCCAAGGCTATTTTTGTATGTTAAGTGACATATTTATTGTAAATATTCTAAACCCATTAAGGAAGTGCCTGTCAATGCCTCCCATAAAACCAGTGACTCACATTCGTTGGCGTTCCAGGGCAGAGATGCGTTGCTGAGATAGGAACGAGTCAGCAACCAATGAAAATCCTTTTTCTGTATTTAAACTGCGTAAGTCATCATTACAGCTTCAACGATCTGAGCCTGACGAATCTAATGCAAGTAGCTTTATTTTGGTCCCAGATAAATACACAGCCATCGTGAATTATTACAGCAGGATCATTAGTGTGACATCAGTAAGACCAAGTGTGGGTGAAATGCGTCAGTTTCTGAGTTTTTATCCATTTCGTACTGGAACAAATACTTTATTTTTTTAAATGTTTGTATTCCTGAGGTCCTGATTGCTTTAGACCAAGGGTAGGCAACCCGGGGCTCTCCAGCTGTTGTGGAACTACATTTCCCATTAGGCATTCCAAGGCTGGCAGTTACAATTACTCCCAGAGGCATGATGGGACTTATAGTTCTGCAACAGCTGGAGGGCCCCCCAGGTTGCCTAACCCTGGTATAGCCTATAATGACGGTGTTGTTTGAGGCATAAATCAAGCCTTGCTATAAAAGAGTGGTGGGTTGATGAAATCAACCAGGTGAAGGTCAATCTTAATTATCGGCATGGCATCAGTCACCTGAATTGTGTATTTTGCATACTGCATCAGCTGCATTGGTTAAAGAGCTTCTAAACCCTTCCATATACCCAGGGCCGATCCTAGGCAGGGTGCATTGCACCCAGGCGCCTGCAGAGGTGGGGGCGCCAAAGTGGCAGAGTTCTCCCCTCCTTCCTTCTCTCCTTGTTTGTGTCCGTCCATAACCAGTGTTCTGAGCATAGGTGTGTTGTGTGTCCATCCAGAACTGATGTGTCTCTGACCATCTCTTTTACTATGTCTGCAGTCTCTGATCATCTTCTGTTCTGTGTCTGCAGTCTCTGATCATCTCCTATATTATGTCTGTAGTCTCTGACCGTCTCCTGTACTATGTCTGCAGTCTCTGACCATCTCCGGTACCATGTCTTCAGTCTCTGACCATCTCCTGTACTATGTCTGCAGTCTCTGACCATCTCCTGTATCATGTCTGTAGTATGTCTGGGGGTCTTTATAACAGACTCTCTAACAGAAGCCCCCTCTGTGTCCATCAGAGAGGCCCAACTCCAGGTCCCAATAAAGTACTCTGCTTCTATTCCTGTATTTTGTTTATTGTTAAGAGATCATGTAAGGATCCCAGGGTAATGAAGACTTTGTGAAGGAGTATCTCTGTGGTTGAGTCATTGCCATAGAAACATTTGTAAAGGGGAGGGGTTAGTATAATGACCACGCCCATGTGGGGGCGCCAGAAATATTTCTGCACCCAGGCGCCTGTGACCCTAGGATCGGCCCTGCATATACCCAGTGAAGTGACTGGTCTCAGAGCGGATGAGGATACTCCAAAAAATAACAGGAGGACATCTTTTCACTAATCTCCAAACAGCCTGTCCTGGAGGTAACAGGGGATGACCAGTATATCTAGAACGCTACAAGAGCAGCCCCAGTCCATATATCATCTTCTGGCACTTAGTTCCCCTCCAGCGCTTGCACACCCAAGAGTCCACAGCAAGGTCTTTGCTCACAATGTCCCAGGACCTGTCTGCCACCTAACATCCACAAGTAGTTCCTCAGTAAAGGAGACCAAAGATCCTTTTTCAGACCACGATTTCAAGATGATGTCCTCCAGCAAATACTCCTTTAGCAATCTTCTCCGGGCCATTAGCCCAGCTTAACTCACTAGATATCTTCCAGGGGCAGCAGCCCCAGGAGAAATGGAATCCTCCTCACTAGAAAGGAAAGAACACCCTAAAAAAGGCCTTCCAAACATTTATCGCCTCCCCAGCCACCTTCTGGATTCCTCCTTCCAGGGATTGGCTGGGGCATGATAAATATTCATGCTGGTCATTTGACTCTCCCTGCCCTATATTCTAGAAGCTTCTTCCAGAATGGATAGTATAATGGTAGTATAATTTTTTTTCCAGTATATATTCCTTGGTTTGTAGACGCTATAACTTTGATGCAAACCAATCGATATACACTTATGCCGCGTACACCTGGTCGGAATTTCCGACAACAAATGTTCGATGGCAGCTTGTTGTCGGAAAATCCGACCATGTGTACGCTCCATCGGACATTTGCTGTTGCATGACCGTGCAATTACCAGTTAAAATAGCGCAGTGCTAAATAGCAAAAAGTGGCCTGGTCATGAAGGGGGGTAAAGCCTTCCAGAGCTGATTAATTAGAACGCTGAGGGCAATCAGGTGTCCTCATTGGAATAGTTCTCCTCTTTTCCTGTTCTGGTGATAATAACTCAAAATGTAGGACTTTCCCTCGCTTTCCTTGTAGAGATGGGGGGTGTGCGTGTAATCTCTACCTCCATACACGATCCAATCGTTTTATCATGGGGGAAAGTTTTCATGCGATTTTATATGAACGAAAAAGTTGTCAGATTCACATCTGGGACTAACGATGTCTGAGTGAGTCACTTGTGAACTGCTCACCCCGCATTCAGAGCCAGCTGTAAACAATTACAACCGGTGACTGCCGAACGATGCCAACTTTTAATTGGCCATAAGTGCCGGCGGGACACACCAGCGGTACAATGAGGCCAATTCTATTCTTGTGCTCCAGAAGACAAGCAGCCAGTTTGGATCGGAGTAGAACTTTGCATCTGTGCACTCTCGAAATCTGCTTCTCTGAAGGATTTTAGAGTTATCACTTAACATATAAATGTGAAGGTTTTGTAGGTTTCGAGGGCCTTGCCTCGGGGGAATTTCATAGCTTCATACGCCTCGATTTTTACAGCGAATGGAGGACAGATCTGCGAAGAGCCGCTGTTCAGGTTTCTATATTCCTTTCCACAGACAGGGCAACACTTGCTAACTGAAACTGTGATCATGTCACAGGCTGGGACCCAATTCTTCTGTCGTCTGGTATGCAGGACAACACTTCTTACCTGAAATTATTGTCCAGTGACAGGCTGGGACCCAATTCTTCTTTCTTCTCGTCTGCCGGACAATCATTGCTACCTGAAACTGTCACGTGATAGCATGGGACACAATTTTTCTTTCTTCTGGTCTATAGGCCAACCCCAACAAAATTCTGGCCTGTAGGACAACCCTTGCTACCTGAAATTGTGGTCATGTGATGGGCTGGGACCAACAAAAAAAAATCTGGCCTGTAGGACAACCCTTGCTACCTGAAACTGTGGTCAAGTGATAGACAGGGACCAAATTCTTCTTTCTTCTGGTATGTAGGACAACCCTTGTTACCTAAACTATGGCAACCAATTCTTCTTTCCTCGGGTCTATAAGGTAGGCTTTGTTACCTAAAACTGTAGCCAGGACAGGTCATATGCAGGGACCCAATTCTTCTTTCTTCTGGTCTGTAGACCAACCCTTACTACCTGAAACTGTGGTCATGTGGCTGGGAGCAAATTCTTCTGTATTCTGGTCTGTAGGACAACCCTTGTTAAATGAAACCGTGGTCATTTGACAGACGGGGACCCAAATCTTCTTCTGGTCTGTAGGACAACCTCTGTTACCTAAAACTATGGTAAAGTAATAGGTTGGGAGTGGGACCCATTCTTCTTTCTTCTGGTCTTTGGGACAACCCTTTTACCTGAAACTGTGGTCAAGTGATAGACAGAGACCAAATTCTTCTGTATTCTGGTCTGTAGGACAACCCTTGTTAAATGAAACCGTGGTCATTTGACAGACGGGGACCCAATTCTTCTTCTGGTCTGTAGGACAACCTCTGTTACCTAAAACTATGGTAAAGTACTAGGTTGGGAGTGGGACCCATTCTTCTTTCTTCTGGTATGTAGACCAACCCTTACTACCTGAAACTGTGGTCATGTGGCTGGGAGCAAATTCTTCTGTATTTCTTGCGCTATAAACAAAAGAAGAGTGACAAGTTTGAAAAAAAAAAAAACACAGGGCCAGATTCAGAGAAGAAGTACGCCGGAGTATCTACTGATACACCGGCGTACTTTCAAATTTGCCGCGTCGTATCTTTAGTTTGAATTCTCAAACCAAGATACGATGGCTTCTGGCTTCGATCCGACAGGCGTACGTCTTCGTACGCCTTCGGATCGTAGGTGTAATACTTCGGCGCCCGCTGGGTGGAGTTTGCGTTGTTTTCCGCGTCGGGTATGCTAATTAGCTGTTTACGGCGATTCACGAAGGTACGCGCGGCCGTCGCATTCTCTTACTTTGTCGCTAGTCGGCTTTTCCCGGCGTATAGTTAAAGCTGGTATTTCGTGACCTATCTTTAGACTTGCCATGTTAAAGTATGGCCGTCGTTCCCGCGTCGAATTTCCAAAAAAAATTTGGCGTAAGTTGTCCGTGAATAGGAAAGGACGTAACTCACGTTGACGTTCAAAAAATGACGTCGGTGCAACGTCATTTCGCGCAAAGCACGTCGGGAAATTTCCTAACGGAGCATGCGCAGTACGTTCGGCACGGGAACGCTCCTAATTTAAATGGTACACGCCCCATTTGAATTAGACGGGCTTGCGCCGGACGGCTTTACGTTACACCGCCGTAAGTTTACACGCAAGTGCTTGGTGAATCAGGCACTTGCGCTGAAAACTTGCGGCGGTGTAACGTAAAGGGGATACGTTACGCCGCCGCAGATAACTGTGAATCTGGCCCATAGCGTCTACAAAATAGGGCATAGAATTATGGAAATTACATTTTTTTTTTTACTAGTAATGGCGACGATCTACAATTTTTATGGTGACCTGCGACATTGCAGCAGACACATCGGACAATTTTGACACTATTTTGGGACCATTGTCATTAATACAGCGATCAGTTCTATAAAAATGCACTGATTACTGTGTAAATGTGACTGGCAGCGAACGGGTTAACACTAAGGAGTGATTCTAACTGTAGGGGGAGGGGACTCACAAGGGAAGTTGATTGATCGGAGTTCCTCTGTACTGAGAACACACCATCAGTCTCCTCTCACCTGACATAATGTGGATCTGTGTGTTTACTACACACACAGATCCACAGTCCTGCTCTGTTACCGGCGAAACCACAGGTGCCCGGCAGACATCGCGGCCACCGGGCACGCGCACCTGTACCCGAGTGATGTGGCGCACGCCCCCTAGAGGCGGAGAAGCTGAGGACGTCATATGACGCCCGACCAGAACAAGAGCCGCACCGCCCAGCCGTCATTTGACGGGTTATAACTCTCAATATCCAAAATGGAAAAAAAAAATTTGCCTATCTGTTATAATATGTGCAGACATCGTGTTGCCCTATCATTTCATATGATTTATAGAGAATCGTGGGATCGGGGAAAGTTCTTGGCTACAGTATGTTCACTTTCTATAAAATAATATTTTTTTTTACCTGAATTACATTCCACCACGGAATCTCTAGTTCAGCCTGTCCGGGGGATTGTGTCCGCGGCGCACCGAACGAGTTCTATTTAACATTTTTCCCCGTCTCTCCTTCTCTGTTCCTGTTTTCCTGCTTGATAAATGTCACCAGTTTCATCGGTAGCATTGTACACGGCTAAACCTCTGCTCTACACCACACTGATTAATGATCCATTCCGGAGGTGATATTTTAAAATGGTTTATTTTTTATTTTTATTTTTTTTTTCTTGAATTGCACTCTACACAAGACAAATGTAAACATTAATAATTTGTTTTGCCGGCCTGTGTGTTTTTTTTTTTTTTTTTTTATTATCTATAAAATAAGTTTGTGGCCTCCATTTATGCATTATCGTACATAAAACATGGCGGGTTTAACCACTTAAGCCCCGGACCATTTTGCAGCTAAAGGACCGGGCCACTTTTTTGCGATTCAGCACTGCGTCGCTTTAACTAACATTTGCACGGTCGCGCTTTACGGCTCCCAAACCAAATCGACGTCCTTTTTTTCCCCCACAAATAGAGCTGTCTATGCAACAATTTTGAAAAAAATTCAATATTTTTTACTTTTTGCTATAATAAATATCCTCAATATATATATATATAAAACAAATGTCCTCAGTTTAGGCCAATATGTATTCTTCTACATATTTTTGGTAAACATATTGCAAAAGTTGCGCAAAAGTTATAGCGTCTACAAAATAGGGGATAGTTTTATGGCATTTTTATTATTTTATTTTTTTAATAGTCAGGGGGTGGGACTATGCCCATGGAGTGAGTAGAGGGTGTCATGCTCAGGGGGCGGGACTATACCCATGGAGTGAGTAGAGGGTGTCATTCTCAGGGGGCGGGACTATACCCATGGAGTGAGTAGAGGGTGTCATTCTCAGGGGGTGGGACTATACCCATGGAGTGAGTAGAGGGTGTCATTCTCAGGGGGCGGGACTATGCCCATGGAGTGTGTAGAGGGTGTCATTCTCAGGGGGCAGGAATATGCCCATGGAATGAGTAGAGGGTGTCATGCTCAGGGGCTGGGCTATGCCCATGGAGTGAGTACAGGGTGTCATGCTCAGGGGGCGGGACTATGCCATGGAGTGAGTAGAGGGTGTCATGCTCAGGGGGAGGGACTATGCCCATGGAGTGAGTAGAGGGTGTCATGCTCAGGGGGCTGGACTATGCCCATGGAGTGAGTAGAGGGTGTCATGCTCAGGGGGCTGGACTATACCCATGGAGTGAGTAGAGGGTGTCATGCTCAGGGGGCGGGACTATACCCATGGAGTGAGTAGAGGGTGTCATTCTCAGGGGGCAGGACTATGCCCATGGAGTGAGTAGAGGGTGTCATGCTCAGGGGGCGGGACTATGCCATGGAGTGAGTAGAGGGTGTCATGCTCAGGGGAAGGGACTATGCCCATGGAGTGAGTACAGGGTGTCATTCTCAGGGGGGCGGGACTATGCCCATGGAGTGAGTAGAGGGTGTCATTCTCAGGGGGGCGGGACTATGCCCATGGAGTGAGTACAGGATGTCATGCTTAGGGGGCTGAACTATGCCCATGGAGTGAGTAGAGGGTGTCATTCTCAGGGGGCTGGACTATGCCCATAGAGTGAGTACAGGGTGTCATGCTCAGGGGGCTGGACTATGTCCATGGAGTGAGTAGAGGGTGTCATTCTCAGGGGGCTGGACTATGCCCATAGAGTGAGTACAGGGTGTCATGCTCAGGGGGCTGGACTATGCCCATAGAGTGAGTACAGGGTGTCATGCTCAGGGGTTGGGACTATGCCCATGGAGTGAGTAGAGGGTGTAATTCTCAGGGTGGCGGGACTATGCCCATGGAGTGAGTAGAGGGTGTCATTCTCAGGGGGCGGGACTATACCCATGGAGTGAGTAGAGGGTGTCATTCTCAGGGGGCGGAACTATACCCATGGAGTGAGTAGAGGGTGTAATTCTCAGGGTGGCGGGACTATGCCCATGGAGTGAGTAGAGGGTGTAATTCTCAGGGTGGCGGGACTATGCCCATGGAGTGAGTAGAGGGTGTCATTCTCAGGGGGCGGGACTATGCCCATGGAGTGTACTCACAGTCTTTCCTCAGTCTTTGCACTCAGTGATGCTGAAAAACTCAGAAAACTGAGGACATCTTGTGGTAAAGATTAGGTACTGCAGCGACAGCTGTGGATTGACGCTGAGTGTGCAGTGCTGCTTTTCTTTATTTTTTACCCCAAAAAGGGACATTAAAAAAAAATATCCCCTGGATTTTTGTTTAATTGCAGTCTTTACATCTCCCTTTTCTCACATCACTGGCGCTCCCGTTCCTCCGCCTCCTGAATAGAACACCAAACTTTACATTCTCTGCAGAGGCGAACTTGGCTTTCACTTTAAAAGAAAGGAGGCGATTATATTTCTCTCCCCTGTCCCTATTTGTCCTATTGCCGCCCAGCAGGAAGCAGTAATTACATGGCGGCGGGTATGTGTACGCATGTGATGAATTAAACAAATTATATAGATATTATGAAAGGCAGTGCAAAATAACTCGGGAGGGAAGCGAAGCTGTTACAAAGGACCCAACACTCTGGACAAATGTCCCTAATTATTGCCGCTCCCGGTTGTTTGCACGCCACTGATTACTAATATTATTGGGATTATGGTTTAATCATAAGGTAGCAGAATATTCCACGGCACAGGACGGGCAACGCAGCGGAGATAAAGGAGGATGTATTGTACTGCGCTGTGCGTTTACTATGATGTAATCGCTGCGTTTTCCATTCTGTTATCTCCATGACCTTCGCCCTCAATGTAGACTCAAAGGGCCAGATTCAGGTACATTTGCGGCGGCGGCGTAACGTATCGCATTTACGTTACACCGCCGCAAGTTTTACGGGCAAGTGCTTGATTCACAAAACTTGCCTGTAAAGTTGCGGCGGCGTAGCGTAAATCCCTCCGGCGTAAGCCCACCTAATTCAAATGATCCGGGTAGGGGGCGTGCATCATTTAAATTAGGCGCGTTCCCGCGCCGAACGTACTGCGCATGCTCCGTTTTGAAATTTCCCACCGTGCTTTGCGCAAAATGACGTCGCACCGACGTCATTTTTTGAACGTCGACGTGAGTTACGTCCTTTCCTATTCACGGACGACTTACGCAAAAAAAAAAAAAATTCAAAATTCGACGCGGGAACGACGGCCATACTTTAACATGGCAAGTCTATCTATACGCCACGAAATAGGAGCTTTAACTATACGCCGGGAAAAGCCGACTAGCGACGACGTAAGAGAATGCGACGGCCGCACGTACCTTCGTGAATCGCCGGGAAAAGCTAATTGGCATACCCGACACGGAAAACGACGCAAACTCCACCCAGCGGGCGCCAAAGTATTAAACCTACGATCCGAAGGCGTACGAAGCCATACGCCTGTCGGATCGAAGCCAAAAGCCGTCGTATCTTGGTTTGAGGATTCAAACTAAAGATATGACGCGGCAAATTTGAAAGTACACCGGTGTATCAGTAGATACTCCGGCGTATTTCCTCTGTGAATCTGGCCCAAAGTTTATAGAATCGCCAACCGCACTGCTAATTTGCATATTAAATGACCTAAACTCGCATGAAAGTCGGACCAAAGTAATTTTGAAGTCACACAGATACGAATGGTTCTCATTGGAAATCACATGGGTGCGATTTTGCAGTCCCAAGTCGCAGGACAAGTCAAAAGGGGCCTTTAACTGACAGTTGCGCAGTCATGCGAGAGCTGTCCCCAAATTAAATTTATATTATTTTTCTCACACAACTAGAGCTTTCTTTAACCGCTTGCACGCCGAACAAACATTTACGTCGGCAGAATGGCACGGTTGCGCAAAAATATGTACCTATATACGTCCCTTTGAAATTGCCGCCGTGCTCCTGCCGCTAGCTCCGTGACCGTGGCCCCGCCGGTCCGCCGGTGTCCCGTGATCGTGTCACGGAGCTGCAGAATGGGGAGATGCCTATGTAAAGAAGGCATTTCCCTGTTCTGCCTTGTGACAGGACACTGATCTACTGCTCCCTTTAGGTGGAATAACTTTACGCCGGACGTACGCCTTACGTAAATGGCGTAGATTACAGCGACGGGCGCAAGTACATTCGTGAATCGGCGTATCTCGGTCATTTGCATATTCGACACGTAAATCAATGGAAGCGCCCCTTGCGGCCAGCGTAAATATGCGCCCAAGATACGACGGCGTAGGAGACTTACGTCGGTCGGATCAAGACAAAATTCAGGCGTATCTTGTATTGAGAATTAGGCGCACAGATACGACGGTGCATCGGAGAACTTACACGGCGTATCAGAAAATACGTCAGCGTAAGTCCTACGTGAATCCGGCTATATGTCTTTAACTTTAATTTTACAGTATATAGGACAAAGGTCACCTGATTTATCACAATTGACTGGACCTCTTACGGGACTTCAGCCTTGGGTTACACGATTCTGCTTTGTGTGTGTGGTCTACAACATCAGGAAACAAACACTTTGCCTTTTTTTCTGAATTTAGGAGATGCTATTTACAGAAAACCAAGTTCTTATTCCTGGCGAAGCCTCAGCGGAAGGGCGGTCTGCTGCGTCCCTACAGGGCGGTTTTAAGTTCTGCCGGGAGTTCACCTTTAACGCAGCTACTTCTCAGCGGCGGAGATGAAAGCGATAACCTAGCTTCATCCCCCGATCACCCACCCAGATCTCTCTCCTAAGGCTCCCGCCTGAGATTACCGGGGGTCTAACACCTCGGCGTAATGTTTTAAGACACGGCTGACTGTGAGAAGCCTCGCGCGGGGAATCTCCGGCAGACGGAAACGCTGATTTCCTATGACACAAGAAGAGCCTGTTTTATTTTTACAGCGTAAACCAGTTCACTCGCCCGTAATTACAAGACACCATCTCAAACCGAACCCGCCGAGGGCCACCCCTCGAATGCAATTAGAGGCGATCCCCATCCATCCTTCTCATGCTCTATGCTTTTGGGAAGTCTTCTTTAGAAGGCGGCCATCAATTTAAAGTGTTCTTGTCAGGTGTTGGCAGGGGGCGGGACTCTACTCTGTCTCTTTTTTCTTTTTCAATTTTTTTTTCTTCATCCAAAGCAACCCAACACACATCGGTATGCACATTAACCACTTAAAGGGGTTTCCTATGCATTAAGGTGAAAAAACACCTTGCAGTGTCCGGCCCCCCAGCCCCCCCCCCCCCCCTGTTTTACTAAACTGAGCCCTGAATTTCCTGGGCGCGATCTGTCCTTCTCTCCATGGAGTCCCGGCTTTGATTGGATAGAGTGATAGCAGCGCAGCCATTGTCTCCCGCTGCTGTCAATCAAATCCAATGATGCGGGGGGCTGGGCCGAGTCATACACTCAGCGTCTATGGGCGCCGAGTGTATGACTCAGGAGTGCGCCCGCAAGGTGACCCCCTCAGAAGAGAGCTTCCCAGAGGGGGCTATCTAATGTGGGGAGGAGCCACGAGTCCTACGCTTTGTCCGATGAAAATCTGATCATGTGTACCAGGCAGGGCCGCCATTAGGGGGGTACAGGCAGTACACCTGTAAGAGGCCTGGAGGTCTCCAGGGGTCTCCAGGGGCCCGAATGGCAACCCCCCTTTTTTTTGTAAGGGGCCCGGAGGTCCCCAGGGCCTCGGATGGCAACCCCCTTTTATAAAAAAAATGTTTTTTTAAATTTTTATTTATTTTTTTGTTTTTATTAAAGGGCCCAGAGGTCCCCAGGGGCCCGGAGGTCTCCAGGGCCCTGGATGGCAACCCCCCTTTTTTTATATATTTTTTTTCTTTCTTCTTTTTATTAAAGGGCCCAGAGGTCCCAGGGCACCTCCGGGCCCCTTACAAAAAAAAGGGGGGGTTGCCATTCGGGCCCCTGGAGACCCCTGGAGACCTCCAGGCCTCTTACAGGTGTACTGCCTGTACCCCCCTTTTTTTTACTTTTTTTTTATATATATTTATTTTTTATATATAATTTGGGGCGTCTCAATCTGTGCTTCTCAATTTGAGGCAGCAGCACCCCCCCCCCCCCGGTTCTTTGCTCCAGGGGGACCATGCCTGAAGCTGTGTAAGGGGCCCCATTATTCCTGATGGCGGCCCTGGTGCCAGGCTTTAGATTGTAAAGGAAGGGAATGATGTGAATGTATAATATATGAGTAAAGTGCGGCATAAATTGAGAGCGCTCTATAAGTACCTGGAATAAATACATAAATAAATACAAAATCATAAATGATGTAAAAGAGCCATCATTGTAAGCTCATTGTATGGCGCTAATGTGCATTATGAGACATGTGTTGTCACAGGAAGGGCCTGAACACGGATCTTCATGGCAGGATCCCCAGGGATTATTTTAATGAAAACAGCAGATTTTTAAATGACATTTTGAAATCCATTCACATGTTAATGCCGATATGAGATTTCAGGCAACGGGTTTACATCTACTTTAGAGAAAACAAAGGTTCACTTAGCGGCGGTGAAAAGCCTTTCCTTTTCTTTTCTCCAAATAATACCAAAAAAAAAAAAGAAGGAAACTTGGCTTCCCGGGGTCCCACGCACACTTAAACAGCTTTATTCTGTAATTTGCTCAGTTCATTTCCATAACAAATATATTTTATTCATCCCTAATTAAATGAATTAAATTGGCGGAGTGGGTGCCAAGACCGAGCGAAGGGCCGCCGCCGCCGCCGCCAGCCAAGCCGAATGAAAACCTCCTTTTTGGAAAGGGCACTTTTGTTTAGTCTGCAATAACCAATGGCCACATTTTATTTTATTTTTTGGCTTTTTCACGGTGAAAAGAGTAATGGAGGTGTTATAGAATTGATGGATGGCTTCATAGCCTGAAAGTAATTTCACTTATTTCTAACTTTTCTGTATGTGGAAAGTTAGTTTTAGAACCAGGCAATGAGTTTACAATGCCAGGATAGCTTGTTTTTCTGTCATTTATTATTATAATTATTATTATTATTATTATTATTATTATTATTATTATTCTTTATTTATTAAAGTGATATTAAAGCTTCATTTTTTATTTTATTTTTGTTGTTAAATAACAAACATGTTATATATTAGGAGAACTGAAAAAGGTGATTTTTTATGGTGCCACAAATATGGCAACAATAAAAAAAATTAATAAAAATATGAAATATTTTATTAATAGGAAAATATAAAAAAAGAGTGACTCATAGACAGATAAACATATATAAAATTATCACCGCATGACAACAAGCAATATACTGCATATAAAGCTAAGAAAGCTATATAAATGCCAACATGCAGTAGATTGTTTGTTGTCATGCGGCGATAATTTAATATATGTTTATTTGTCTATGAGAGTCGCTCTTTTTTATATTTTCCTATTAATAAAATATTTCATTTTTTTTTTTTTTTTTATAAAATTGTTGCCATATTTGTGACACCATAAAAATCCTATTAGTTCTCCTAATACATAACATGTTTTTTAGTTTAAAAAAAATGAAGCTTTAATATCACTTTAATAAATAAAGAATAATAATAATAATAATATTTTTTTTTATAAAATTGTTGTCATATTTGTGGCACCATAAAAATCCCCTTTTGCAGTTTTTCTAATAAATAACATGTTTGTTATTTAAAAAAAAATAATGAAGCTTTAATATCACTTTAATAAATAAAGAATAATAATAATAATAATAATAAATATATATATTTATTTTTTTAATTGTCATATTTGTGGCACCATAAAAATCCCCTTTTGCAGTTCTCCTAATAAATAACATGTTTGTTATTTAAAAAGCCTGAAAGTAATATCACTTATTTTTTACTTTTCTGTATGTGGAAAGTTAGTTTTAGAACCAGGCAATGAGTTTACAATGGCAGGATAGCTTGTTGTTCTGTCATTTATTATTATTATTATTATTATTATTATTATTATTATTATTATTCTTTATTTATTAAAGTGATATTAAAGCTTAATTTTTTTTATTTTTGTTGTTAAATAACAAACATATATAGTTATATATTAGGAGAACTGGAAAAGGTGATTTTTATGGTGCCACAAATATGGCAACAATAAAAAATTAAATAAAAATATGAAATATTTTATTAATAGGAAAATATAAAAAAGAGTGACTCATAGACAGATAAACATATATAAAATTGTCACCACATGACAACAAGCAATATACTGCATATAAAGCTAAGAAAGCTATATAAATGCCAACATGCAGTAGATTGTTTGTTATCATGGGGTGATAATTTTATATATGTGTATCTGTCTATGAGAGTCGCTCTTTTTATATTTTCCTATAGTTAAAATATTTCATTTATTTTTTTTATAAAATTGTTGCCATATTTGTGACACCATAAACATCCTATTAGTTCTCCTAATACATAACATGTTTGTTATTTAAAAAAAATGAAGCTTTAATATCACTTTAATAAATAAAGAATAATAATAATAATAATTTGTTTTTATAAAATTGTTGTCATATTTGTGGCATTTTTGCATTTCCCCTAATACATAACACATGTTAGTTATTTAACAAAATAAACAAACAAAAAAAAAAAGCTTTAATATCACTTTAATAAATAAATAAATAATAATAATTATATATATATATATATATTTTTTTTTAATTGTTGTCATATTTGTGGCACCAAAAAAATCCCCTTTTCCAGTTCCCCTAATACATAACATGTTTGTTATTTAACAAAAAAAAAATTGAGCTTTAATATCACTTTAATAAATAAAGAATAATAATAATAATAATAATAATAATAATAATAATAATAATAATAATATATATATATATATATTTTATTTCAATTGTTGTAATATTTGTGGCACCAAAAAAAAATCCCCTTTTGCAGTCCCCCTAATACATAACATGTTTGTTGTTTAACAAAAAATAAAAAATAAAAAATAAAAAATAAATTAGGCTTTAATATGTGCATGACCGGAGGGAAGGCCGGAGTTCAGCTTAACCACTTCCCGACGGCCGTACGACTATATACGGCCGCAGGGTGGTTCTACTTCTCTGGGGCGCCGTCTTTTTACGGCCGCCCCTTTCCTCGTTCCCCGCACGCGCTCCTGAGCGCGCAGCGGGGAACTTCTGTGCTGGCCGTGTCCCTACTGTGCTGGCCAATCGGAGTGGCCGTTTCGTAGGCGATCTGTGCGGCCAATGAGAGATGATCTCATATGTAAACATATGAGATCATTTCTCATTGCCGGCTCTCACACTGACGGCGTCCTGTCAGGGAGAGAGGAGACCGATCTGTGTCCCTTGTACATAGGGACACAGATCGGTCACCTCCCCCAGTCACCCCCCTCCCCCCACAGTTAGAAACACTATGCAGGGTACACATTTAACCCCTTCCTCACCCCCTAGTGTTAACCCCTTCCCTGCCAGTCACATTTATACAGTAATTAGTGCATATTTATAGCACTGATCGCTGTATAAATGTGAATGGTGCCAAAAATGTGCCAAAAGTGTCCGATGTGTCTGCCATAATGTCGCAGTCGCATTAAAAATCGCAGATCGCCGCCATTACTAGTAAAAAAAAATAATAAAAAATAATAATTCTGTCCCTTATTTTGTAGGCGCTATAACTTTTGCGCAAACCAGTCGCTTATTGCGATTTTTTATTTTTTTTACTAAAAATATGTAGAATAGGTATCGGCCTAGACTGAAGAATTTTTTTTTTTTTTTTTTAAATAGCTATTTATTATAGCTACAAGTAAAAAAATTATTTATTTTTTTTCAAAATTGTCGCTCTATTTTTGTTTATAGCGCAAAAAATAAAAACCGCAGAAAATGATCAAATACCACCAAAAGAAAGCTTTATTTGTGGGAAAAAAAGGACGTCAATTTTGTTTGGGAGCCACGTCGCACGACCGTGCAATTGTCAGTTAAAGCGACGCAGTGCCGAATCGCAAAAAGTCCTCTGGGCAGGAAGGGGGTTTAAGTGCCCAGTAAGGAAGTGGTTAAGATTCGTACACAGAAGCAGAGCTGCCGATGGATCTTAAAGTGATCCCTTACCTTATAAAGGACGCGGCGTGGTGGAAAGTCGAATGGCGTGCCAAATACGGTATTTGATATTTTCAGCTCTTTTGACGGACTCGGAAACTGTTTAACTAGAATGTATTACCGACTTTATTTCCTGATAATGCCGCATGATGACTATAAAGTCGGCAGTTTCTGATGGAGGGAAGAGAGATAAGGAAATGCAATATATATTTAATGTATTTTTCTGGATGCTTGTTGCGGGATATTTTATAATTGTGACGCTCGATTAACTTACACACTAAAGCAGGGGATTTGTTTTATTACTAAAGACTCAGTGATTCACTTAGTGCTGCTGTACTTTCCCTCGGGGCGTCGATATAACATCCCGGGATTTGCTTTCTGAAAAACAAATCATGCAGTTATTTATTTATTTTTTTATTTTTTTGGCGGAAGCAAAATATGTTCATTTAAAGGGGGCTTTAGATTCATAGCAATAGACCCCAGCCTGGTACTGTAACACTTGGGTCCTGGGTTCAGTCTCCAGCAGGGGAGTCACCTGAATCCCATGGGATTCCTCCAGGTGCTTCGGTGTCCTCCCACAACACAAAAACAAACCAAATAGTAACATAGAACTATAATGGGGAGTCAGAGGCGTAACTAGAACCTTCAGGGCCCCAAAGTAAGAAACCGTAAAGGGCCCCCCTGACCACCAAGGCCCTTTCCACTGGTCCTGGGGCCCTTCCCACTGATCCCAGGGCCTTTTAGGCCCCTTTCACACGGGGCGGATCAGTAATGATCAGCGGGGATCGCTCCGTTGATCCCTGCTGAGCCGGTGGATGACAGGGCGGTCCCCGCACATTGTGCAGGGACCGCCCTGTCTTTTCTCCGCTCTCCCCTATGGGGATCAGATGAAAACGGTCCGTGTTCATCCGATCCGCTCTGCAGACGGAAGAAAAAATAGTGTTTTCTTCCGTCTACAAAATCGGATCTTTGTGGAGGCAGACGATTACGGGTGTCAGCCTCTATCCATGATGTGAAACATGTTAGTTTTTTTGTCCCCTTTGTCCACTTTTTACCATTGATTGCAGTGTTGCATGATTTTTTGGATGTTATACAGCTTTGGATTTTATCCTTTGTTTATTTTGTTTCAATAAATCGCCTATGAGAGTGTGGCAGTCCAGGAACATTTCTTTTTTCCACTGGTTATTTATAAGTTAAGGTATAATTTTTGGGTAATATGGTAATGGAAGGTTTATCTGACTTCCTATAGTCATGCCATAGCAATATCCCCAGTACAACAAAGAACAGGCCAAGCGTACCCACATCCCAGCCTCCCACCCATCGTTATTCCTTTTTATTATAAGCAGCTGGAACTGCAGTACCAAGTTTCTTCAGGAGCCATGTTTTCGGTGCTATCCAAAGCTACTGGATGCCTATGAGTAATATCCATAAATACTTCCCTGTCATCCTAAAGAATATCTTTTTTTTTCATTGTAGGTAGAATGAGAATAGTTAAAAAGCCTGCCAAAGTTTGTTTTGCTGCCCGTGTCTCATTGGGGATTTATCCTCACTTCTGTTCTGAGGATACGAAAAGAAACGCGAGGACAGTTACGTGAACAGGAAAAAAGAGTAAAGATCTGGTGTCCCCAGTGACACACTTCCATCCCTGTTACATATAGTCAAAACAAAAGGATTCGCCCCGGGACTTTAAATGAAGTGGGTAACGTTTCCGCCAGTAAAGATTACAGTAATTGTATAGTATATAATTTATTTAAGTAAAATTGTTTACCTGCGTAAAGTAAAATTGTTACATGCATAGATAACACCAACAATTGCCAATTGAAACGATACATAAACAGTAAATATTAGTACTAGGGTTGTCCCGATACCACTTTTTTGAGACCGAGTACAAGTACCGATACTTTTTTTCAAGTACTCGCCGATACTGAATACCGATACTTTTTTTTTTAATGTCATGTGACAGTATTTTTTTAATTTTTTTATTTATTGCAAAAAATATATATTTTTTTTTAATTAGCCCTGTTGGGGGGCTTTGGTGAGATATCAGGGGTCTTAACAGACCTCTGACATCTCCCCTTTAAGACAGAGAAAGGGACTAGGGACACATATTCCCCAGTCCCTTTCTCAGCTGCACTGGAAATGAATGGACAGGAGACAGAGGCTTCTATCCATTCATAAACTGAAGCATCGTAAACACAGTTTACAATGCTCAGTCATATGAATGGACAGAGTCAGTGATTACTGACTCTGTTCATTCAGAAAAGGTAGGAGCCGGGTTTAGCGAGTCCTACCGCCGCTCTCCATCCTGACAGAGGGTGCAGAGGAGGACATGGAGGGGGGACACAGATCACGGAGGGGGGAAGCACGGAGGGGGGACACAGATCACGGAGGGGGGAAGCAGCGGCACGGAGGGGGGGAGCAAAACAGAGGACGGCAGCAGCACAGAGGGGGGAGAACAGAGGACGGCAGCGGCACGGAGGGGGAGAACAAAGGACGGCAGCGGCATGGAGGGGGAGAACAAAGGACGGCAGCGGCATGGAGGGGGGAACAGAGGACGGCAGCGGCACGGAGGGGGAGAACAGAGGACGGCAGCGGCACGGAGGGGGAGAACAGAGGACGGCAGCAGCACGGAGGGGGGGAAAAGAGGACGGCAGCGGCACGGAGGGGGAGAGCAGAACGGCAGCGGCACGGAGGGGGGGACACAGGAGCATGGAAGGAGAGTCAGGTATCGTTAAAGTATCGGAGCATTTTCCCCGAGTACAAGTACTCGGGGAAATGCTTGGTATCGGTCCCGATACCGATACTAGTATCGGTATCGGGACAACCCTAATTAGTACACAAGTATAATAGTAGACAGAGTACACGGGCATCGTACTACCCGACTAGCCTAGTTTCGCAAGATCCAGCTCGCTCTTCAGGGGTGTGTAACACTGTACCTAGGATGAAAAAGTATATATGTTTGGCAGTCTGGCATAGTATTAGTTGCAAAGGCACGGGGCAGGAGGGGTTGTGGGTCCCCATACTCACCACTGAGCTTAACAATGGCCTCAAGACGGCAGCAGCAGGTGCCTCAACCGGGAGCTGAGGGGGCAGAGTCAAAAAGGGACCCCTCCAGGGCCCAAACGGAGAGCAGGCATGGCATAGGTATAGTGATGTATACAAAGAGACCTCATAGTCCATAAAAAGTATAGGCTGTGAACATAAGTATGTTTTATCAGACATCTAAAGTAGTAAAGTAGAATCAATCAATATTAGCATAGAATTATGTCTGAATGAAAAAATTAATTCAGACATAATTCTATGCTAATAGATTGCCAGATTGCCAAACATATAGGGCTAGATTCAGCAAGAATTTACGTTGGCGTATCTATTGATACGCCGTGTAAATTCAAAACTGCGCCGGCGTATCTTCTTTCTGTATTCAGAAAGCATGATACGCAGAAATTAGGCTAAGATCCGACTGGCGTAAGTCTCTTACGACGTTGTATCTTAGTTGCATATTTACGCTGGCCGCTAGGTGGCGCTTTCGTCAAATTCAGCTGGATACGCCGATTCAGAAACGTACGTGCGCCTGGCGGATTTTTTTACGTCGTTTGCGTAAGGCTTTTTCCGGCGTAACGTTACTCCTACTATATGAGGCATAGCCAATGTTAAGTATGGACGTCGTTCCCGCGTCGAATTTTGAAAATTTTACGTCGTTTGCGTAAGTCGTTCGCGAATAGTGCTTTGCGTAAATTACGTTCACGTCGACAGCATTGACTATTTGCGACGTGATTAGGAGCATGCGCACTGGGATACGTTCACGGACGGCGCATGCGCCGTTCGTTAGAGATGTCATTTACGTGGGGTCATGTTTTATTTACATAAAACACGCCCACCTCTTCTCAATTTGAATTTGTCGCTTACGCCAACAGATGTACGATACGCCGCCGTAACTTAGGGCGCAGGTTCTTTGTGAATCCAGCCCCAGCCTCACTAAGTTACGGCGGCGTAGCGTTTCTGAGATACGCTACGTCCGCACAAACTTACGGCGGGCTTTCTGAATCTAGCCCATATACTTTTTCATCCTAGGTACAGTATTACACACCCCTGAAGAGCGAGCTGGATCTTGCAAAACTAGGCTAGTCGGGTAGTACGATGCCCGTGTGCTCTGTCTACTATTACACTTGTGTACTAATATTTATTGTTTATGTATCGTTTCAATTGGCAATTGTTGGTGTTATCTATGTATGTAACGATTTTACTTTACGCATGTAAACAATTTTACTTGAATAAATTATTTACTATACAATAACTGTTATCTTTACTGGCGGAAACGTTACCCACTTCATTTAAAGTCCCGGGGCGAATCCTTTTGTTTTGACTAGTTGTTACGTGAACAGGTCTTCTAACTGTAAGATACCTCCTGTTTCGGGAACAATGGTAACATTTTTGATTTTCTATCACTTTCTATCCCATTGGTGACCAGGACAAATAGCGAGGGTAATTTTAATAGGGGCTCTAACCCTTCCTTACTATACCCAAACCTAAAATAAAAGTTTTGGCTTTAGAGATACATTAAACATCAAGCTGTTATGGGGATACTAAGGAACAATCGACTCTCCCTAGGCCCAACGTATCCATCCCTGGCCTGCTAATAAGCCCAGCCTGCCTGTAAGGTAAATTTACTGTCTTTCAGCCTCTTGTAAATTCCATACTTCATCACTGCCACCAAGGCCCCTTGGAATGAAATTTTCATGCGCCTTGCGCAATGCACAGGAGAGCCGGACACCTTCCACACAAGGCTTTCACACCAGAGGTTGTGCCGCGGTTTCATTATCTTGCTCCACATTTCAATCACTGGAGATTTTAGCCTGCAGCTGATGTTCTGGAGACTTGTTAGGATACAGAATATGCCCCCGGGTCTCCCAGCACACTTTTACAGGGACTGTGGACGTGACGAGTCTTTTGTTCTTCTGAGAAACCTCAGGCACAAACCCATCTATCAGAGCCGCTCATACAATGAGCAGCTGTTAACTGTTTCTTGGAATCCGGAGCCAACAGCAATGGTTTGGACAATCACTAAGATAGAAATGCTTGCTGACATGATGTAGACAGATTTGCCGATGCCTTAAGCCAGGCCTATGTTATGGAACCGCAAACTGAAGCAGCTCCAGAACTCCTGTCTAGATAAAAACTTTTCTATCGCTTCTAGAAGGAAAAAATGAGACAGAACGCATTAACAATGGTGCCTAAGGCCTGATGCACACCTATGCGTTTTCAGTTTTTCAGAAACTTTACCTTCCATTTAACATGGTTTCCTATGGGTCACGTTCACATCTGTGCATTTTATGGAAAGAGCCAGGGAATGTTTTCTGGTTTTTGGTTCCATAGACTTCATTGGATCAAAAACGTGTATTGAAAAAACGCAAAATGCACCTGGAATATGCAAACTTCAACCATAATAGGTGTGAACCAGGCCTTAGCTTCTGAACCTGAATGAGCTTCTACTGTGCAGATCAGACCATTTACTTAAAGTGAGCCAGTCTGCAAAGAAAACCAATACAGCAGCTGTGGCAAAGTTATTATGACATAGTAAATTCCGAATATGATTTTCTAGGTCAAGAACAAAATTAGGAGAAGGACCCCCCTCCCCTGGAACACACAGCTGCCTTATACACACAATGCTCCGCCTCTCTGCCCCACTCCCCCTGGATGACACGGCTGCCTTATACACACAATGCTCCGCCTCTCTGCCCCACTCCCCCTGGATGACACGGCTGCCTTATACACACAATGCTCCGCCTCTCTGCCCCCCTTCCCCTGGATGACACGGCTGCCTTATACACACAATGCTCCGCCTCTCTGCCCCCCTCCCCCTGGATGACACGGCTGCCTTATACACACAATGCTCTGCCTCTCTGCCCCCCTCCCCCTGGATGACATGGCTGCCTTATACACACAATGCTCCAGCTCTCTGCCCCCCCCCTGCACTCTGCATCACACTGCTGCCTTACTCATACTCATTATTGGATTTCCCCTCCTTATCCAGCCATGTGCTCAAGCTCAGTGCTCCTTCCCACAGTCTGTGATCAGCGCTGCCATTGGAAGTCCCCTTCCTTTTCACCTCCCGCTCTTTGTACTACTCCTGGCACCTCCCTCTGAGTTCACAGGAGCCGGAACTACAGAGGCATCAGGTATCAATACGACTGATAGTATTGGCTGTCGGCGTGCATTGAGAACAACACTGGAAACTACATTAGGTAGTGTAAACCACAATGCTGGTTTGCGGCAGAACACCTGGGGACGACCACATTTTCCTCCCTGATGGTCCACAGACCACTGGTTGGCGACCACTGGTCTGCAGCATACGGAAAAAAAATGATTCCAGTTTTCAGACTTCTCAACAAACATGACAGCAGCTGGAACGACAGAGGAGGCATCAGGTATCAATGCGTGTTACATAGTTACATAGTTAGTCAGGTTGAAAAAAGACACAAGTCCATCCAGTTCAACCACAAAAAATTAAAAAACAAAATAAATTACAGTAAAATACAGTATTGACAATATCAGCACCATAGGTGTGCACAGCCTATTGCATTAGGGTGTGCACCTCAAAGCCCCAACACACATGGGTTTGACATATTTACTGGCCTCTTCCCAGCTCTCCATATTGAAACAATGGGAGAAAGGGGGAGCAAGGGAGCACATGGGGGACCCAGGCAACAGAAGGACGAGGAACAGGGAAATGATGGGTGGCGGGGGTGGCATATATTAGTACCAATCCCCTATATTTTCCTCCTGTGGCAGCTGAATGTTGACAAAACGGAGATGAGGAGGAGACTACTTTCAGCTGCTGCAAGACGAAAATACAGATCAGTTCCACTAAATTCCACCCCCGTCACCTCTCCTGTCCAGGTTCTGAGGGCCGACAAGGAAGGATTGTGGTTTACCTGTCACCTGCCCACCATTGACAGGTTGCCAACCCCAGGATTAGGGTGTGCCCTGGCACACCCCTTGCACACTCCTATGATCAGCACGCATTGAGAACAACACTGGAAACATCATTGGGTGGTATACACCCGCCACAATGTTGATTTGCGGCGGAACCCCTGTGGACCACCAAAATGTTCTCATGGTCTACTGGTTGGCGACCACTGCTGTAAGACACACCTGTTGCTTTGATACACTTGGAATTCATTTAGCTGACCTCAGTTAAAAGTAAAGTTGGCCATCAATACAAATCCTCTTGTAAATTGAGGTTATGGTGCCTCTTTAGTATTAGCATCCATTGAGTTAAGCCCTAACGCATTGTAATATTCTCTGGGCACCAAATGAAAATATAGGACTTTTAGAACACAATCAAGCGTCGGCTTATATCGCCCTGCCGGTCTTCAGCAGAACAATTATGAGAGCCGCGGACTTGTGAAACGAGCTGAGGCCTCAGCTTATAGAAACACACTCATGTTGATTGCTCGGTATTGACCTTGAACGAAGAATGTACGTGATGTCTCTGCCAACAATGTATCCAACTTGGAAGATTTATGCCGTCAACGCTCGGCTGACTGACAACATTAATAAGTGAGTTATAGAGGGAATGTATGACGCCGAACGAGTGAATAATCTACACTTCAAAACTCCCAACGCTTATAGAGTATAGTGTAGAAATCCATTGATCTTAAACCGTTTCTTCCCACCTTGAAAGATTTTGAAGTGTAAGCGATCTTGGCGCCAAACTCTTATCTTAATGCCTACTTGACCTTTCAGGTAATTTTGCCGTTTACAAATAACTCAGCGTCCCTTGTAAATTTAGCACAAGTAAACAGGCTCTTCCTTATAAAGAGGGCTTTGTATATCAAAATGGCATCTGCGCGCCTCTCAATTTGCCGAGCTTTATACGTACTTAAGCTCAAAGACGTTTCAAAGGCACGTTCCCGATTGCCGCGTGCGTATCTGTTGTCACAGATTAAAATCTGTCCATTTTCCCTCTTCCTGTCCATATCTTTTTTTTTTTTTTTTTCAGGCAGCTATCTTTCGTCCTTGGTGCATCCCGACTTATACGCGGCGCAGTATTGAGTTTTCCTCTGGCTGGTAGAACTTGTGCTCAATATTCCAGGAGAGTCCAGAAGATACAATTGCAGTAATAACAGGATGCCCACTGTGTTTATATTTTCACAGTACATATTTTCTTTTAGAGGATGTGAAAAACATGTCTGTTATGAGATGCAATGAATCCATAATTTGCCGGGAGGTTGGGTGTAAAAGAGCTTGTGTTAATTTTAGGTTAAGTAATATTGCAGGCTCCGACAAAATGGCAGCCGTGATGTGCCTTGCTCCCATTGATGTTTGCCTCTACAGTAGGTAGGAATAAAATTCAAAGTTTCACGTTGTAACGTTTTTGGATTATTTCTTCTAACAAAGGGCCAGATTCACAGTGGAGATACGACGGCGAATCTGCTGATACGCCGTCGTATCTCTGTTTCTATCTATGCGACTGATTCATAGAATCAGTTACGCATAGATAGCCAGAAGATCCGACAGGTGTAAATGTTTTACACTGTCGGATCTTAGGATGCAGTACCGCGGCCGCCGCTGGGGGGAGGTTGCGTCGTAAACCAGCGTCGGGTATGCAAATTAGGAGTTACGGCGATTCACTACAGATTCGCTACGTCGCCGCTAGTCTAGTTTCCCGTCGCAAAGTTAGTTGTCGTTTTAGGTGCCCTAACTTTAGTCAGCAAGCGTATTGCTGTCTAAAGTATGGCCGTCATTCGCGCGTCGAAATTTAAAAATCAACGTCGTTTGCGTAAGCCGTCCGGGAATACGGAATTACGCTACGTGCGTCGCCGCTCGAAAAAATGACGTCACGGCACGCAATGCACGACGGGAGTTCGGAAACGGAGCATGCGCGGTAGGTCCGGCGCGGGAGCGTGCCTAATTTAAATGGCACACGCCCATTTAAATTGGCCCGCCTTGCGCCGGAGGCCGCCGGCGTAGGTTTTCATCGCAAGTGCTTGGTGAATCAGGCACTTGCGATGAAAAATTGCGGCGGTGTAACGTATCTACGATACGTTACGCCGCCGCTCTACTATGTGAATCTGGCCCAAAGTCTTCTGGGGCGTGTACCTAAACCCAAAAACAACATGGCTAAATATTGCAAATTGCAGGAGTTGTTCCAAACTTATGGAAAAAACACAACACAGGGTGGTTTGAGACACACTATGGCCCGGATTGACAAAGCACTTACGCCGACGTATCTCGAGATACGCCGCGTAAGTGCAAATATGCGCCGTCTTATCTATGCGCCGGACTCTGAAACCAAGATACGCCTGAAAATAGGCTTCATCCGACCGACGTAACTTTCCTACGCCGGCGTAGAGTGGGCGCATATTTACGCTGGACGTATTTGGCGCACCCGTTGATTTTCTATTCACAAATGCAAATGAGAGAGATACGCCGATTCACGAACGTACGTCCGTCCGACGCAGTGCGCGTAAAGTCCTACGTCCGGCGTAAAGTTATGCCCCATAAAGCAGGTGTAAGTCAGCAGCATCCATGCAAAGGGCTGCACCAGGGAACACAAGCCGATGTATTTTACGTAGTTTACGTAGGACGTGAATATGACTAGGCGCAGGTTACGTTCACGCCGTAGGCAGTGATCCGGCGTATCTTAGGGAGTCGTTCCGACGTGATTCTGAGAATGCGCACTGGATTGCGTCCACGGGACGGCGTATGCGCCGTACATTATACCTATCTGTCTGAGACTCATCCCATCATTTGCATGGGGTCACGCCTCATTAGCATGGCTCACGTCCACTTCCACTTATGACGACTTACGCCTAAGAAACTCAGCGCAGATTTGGCAGCACTGGCTTTGTGAATCCAGATACGCTACGGCGGCATAAATATGCACCGATGTATGTGAATCCGGGCCTATATTGTCAAAAGTATTGGGATGTCTGCATTTACACGCACATGACCTTTAAAGGGGTGTGTGTAAACACACAGCTCCCGGTCCTGTCAGGGAGAGAAATGCTGATCTTCTGTTCATACAATGTATGAACAGAAGATCAGTCATTTCCCCATGTCAGTCCACCCCCCCCCCTACAGTTAGAACACACCCAGGGAACATACTTAACCCCTTCCCCACCCCCTAGTGTTAACCCCTTCACTGTCAGTGGCATTTTTATAGTAATCCAATACATTTGTATAGCACTGATCACTATAAAAATGCCAATGGTACCAAAAATGTGTCATAAGTGTCCGAAGTGTCCGCCATAATGTCGCAGTACCGAAAAAAAACGCTGATCGCCGCCATTACTAGTAAAAAACAAATATTAATAAAAATGCCATAAAAATACCCACAATTTTTGTAAACGCTATAACTTTTGCGCAAACCAATCATTAAACGCTTATTGCGATTTTTTTTACGAAAACTATGTAGAAGAATACGTATCGGCCTAAACTGAGGAAAAAAAACGTTTTTTTTATATATTTTTGGGGGAAATTTATTATAGCAAAAAGTAAAAAATATTCATTTTTTTCAGAATTGTCGCTCTATTTTTGTTTATTGCACAAAAACTAAAAACCGCAGAGGTGATCAAAAACCACCAAAAGAAAGCTCTATTTGTGGGGAAAAAAGGACGCCAATTTTGTTTGGGAGCCATGTCGCACGACCGCGCAATTGTCAGTTAAAACGACGCAGTGCGGAATCGCAAAAACTGGCCGGGTCCTTTACCTGCCTAAAGGTTCGGGTCTTAAGTGGTTAAATGTACTTCAGCTTACCAACCTCTCTATCGTCTGACCATTGCTTTGGTCGCGTCCCCTCAAACCAGATGTGTCCGGCACGCCGTCCCCACATTACTAATAGAAATAAAATTAGAAATCAAAGGAAAATCACTGGATTGTCAAGCAAATCACACATCAGAAGGCGGTTTCTTTACACCATAGATTTCCCTGGAAGTCATGCTGTATTGACATTCCAGCTCTGTCTTCCTGCAGGGGGGGGGGTGATGGGAAACATTCCTCAAAGCTCTCTCTGACCTTTGTTTTCACTGACTGCTCAGAACACGGTTCTCTGATTAGTATCTGGAACACAACAGGGATCTGAACTCGCCCCACCGAGGTCTCCGGGCTCCGACTGTGACAAACGCCCCTCCTGGAAGCGTATTCGCAGTACGAGGGAGAAACTCTCTGTTATTTTCCCAAAACGCACGCTGCAAATATGAACGTGGGCATTTTCCCACACAAGAAATTTGTCGCTTTAAAGAGCAAACACCGACAGAAGGCGAGAAACCGTCTATTGCGGACGATTAGAACGGCCTCCGGCTACCTCTGTGATTTTTTTTTTTTGTTTAACACGTCCGCTTGGTCTTCACCTCTGTTAGTATCTCCCAGGCTTTATCACAGTCATGTTTGTGGAGGAAAACTGGAATAAATATATTTGTTGCATGCTGTGGACCAGCGGTCGCCAAACAGTGGTCCGTGGACCATCATTGAGAACATTTTGGTGGTCCTCAGGGGTTCTGCCACAAATCAACATTGTGGCGGATGTATACCACCTAATGTAATTTCTAGTGTTGTACTCAATACTCAATACTGTCAGTGCGCATTGATACCCAAGCAGGCAAGTGCCATCGAGGATGTGGGCTTTGGGCCAGATCCACAGCCCGGCAGCGCAACGTAACTTTTTAGATTTAAGTTACACTGCCGCAAATTTCCTAAGTTAGGTACCGATCCACAAAACACTTACCTGGAAATTTGCGGCGGTGTAACTCAAATCCGTCCGGCGCAAGGCGGGCTAATTCAAATGGGGCGAGTCCCATTTAAATTAGGCGCGCTCCCGCGCCGGACATACTGCGCATGCTCCCGACGTTT
The DNA here is from genome assembly GCF_905171775.1 of Rana temporaria. Classification (NCBI taxonomy): domain Eukaryota; kingdom Metazoa; phylum Chordata; class Amphibia; order Anura; family Ranidae; genus Rana; species Rana temporaria. The sequence goes on along the minus strand of NC_053498.1, from coordinate 145,827,028 downwards.
TTTTCCCGACGTGCATTGTGCGACGTGACGTCATTTTTTGAACGGCGCGGCGTGTAGTGTATTTCCGTATTCCCGTACGGCTTACGCAAACGACGTAAAATTAAAAAATTTGACGCGGGAAGGACGGCCATACTTTACACAGCAGTACGCCTGCTGTGTAAAAGTAGGGCTGCCTCACAAAAGTGTAACTAAGCGACGGGAAACTAACGTAGCGGTGACGTAGCGAACGCGAAAAAGCTTTGAGGATCGATGTAATTCCTCATTTGCATACCCGACGCTGGATTTCGACGAGAAATGCCCCCAGCGGCGGCCGCGGTACTGCATCCTAAGATCCGGCAGTGTAAAACAATTACACCTGCCGGATCTTAGGAATATCTATGCGTAACTGATTCTATGAATCAGCCGCATAGATAGAAACAGGGATACGACGGCGTATCAGGAGATGCGCTGGCGTATCCCTTTTGTGGATCTGGCCCTTAATGTCTGCGGACTTAATGTCTGCCGGTGTCCGTTGATCGTGTGACGGAGCTGTCGCCCGCTGAGCTGTCGCCGCCATTACTAGTAAACAAAAAAAACACGAATAAAAATGCCATAAAACGATCCCCTATTTTGTAGACTTTTGCGCAAACCGTTCAATATACGCTTATTGCGATTTTTTTTATATATTTTTTGGGGATATTTATTATAGCAAAAAAGTAAAAAATTTTGCTTTTTTTTCAAAATCGTTGCTCTATTTTTGGTTATAGCGCAAAAAATAAAAACCGCAGAGGCGATCAAATACCACCAAAAGAAAGCTCTATTTGTGGGAAAAAAAGGACGTCAAGTTCGCTCAGGAGCCACGTCGCACGACCACGCAATTGTCAGTTAAATCGACACAGTGCCCAATCGCACAAAGAGGCCCGGTCATTTGGCAAACAAGTGGTTAATAAGAGGTCTACTTTCATTGCAACATTTTGTATTTGAAACCCCCTTTTAGATGTCTTCATTCTCAACAAAAACTTGTTGCTGCAGCAGTGAGATGACTCTGCGGCTCTGTTGGGAATGAAAAAGATGGCACCGTTGATAGAAGGTTTTATTTATTTATTTTTAAGATGGATGTGACTGATCTTGTTGTTTGGGCTCACATTAAATCATCGATAAAAGGTCAGCGGCGAAGAGAAGCAGCGCTGCAAACTGGATGGCGGGCAACGCGTTTCATAACCTCCTCGGACATATTTCAAGAGGCGGACAAACAGATATATATTTGAATGTAAGACAGACAAATAGTGAAATATATCACAGAGGACTGGATGCAGAGTACGATCTCTGTAAAGAGCCTCTAAAAACACGCTATAAATACTCCGGGGGATTTAAAGGGGTTTTCTAGTTCTTATTTATCGGAACGGTTTGTGATTGTGACCATTTTAGAATAAATGTGGAAATGCAACCAGTTTGTCATAGACAGAGCTATCAGTGTTTGTGTATATTTAACCATTTGCTGACCACCGCCTGTACATATACGTCGGCAGAATGGCAACTATGTAAGATGGAATTCCCCTTGAGGACATCTCATCTCTCCCACTGGATGCAGACAGCGATCTGTCCCCTTGCTATGTGTGTTGTCGGACAGCCATGAGGGGAGGCGGGCAAACTGTGCAATCTTGCAGCTAGCCTTAGACAGCACCCAGGAAGATGGGACAGCGTACTACCTACGTTCCCCGGGTAACAGAGCACATTAATGAATATTCATTATTTAATTATTTATTAAAGTGAGATTTATTTAATTTGAGACTCCTGGGTTGAACGGTGAACCTTCAATTTTTCATATAGAATATGAGCTAGGGACCATTGGGAGACCAAGGCTATGTTTTCCACGTTGACACTAGTAGGCTAGTGTCTGGGGCACCAGGGATATCGTTTTTTTTTTTGACCATGTTAACCAAGACAAAAAGGGGAAATACAAAATTACAGTGTGGGCATTTTGCCAGGATGCTCTGGAGGGGTTTAAACACCCCTGACTCCCCCGCTTATCTACACCCCTGGGTACATCATCAGATAGGGACACCATGTAAGATGGAATTCTTGAGGACATCTTATCTCTCCCACTGGATGAAGACAGTGTGGGCATTTTGCCAGGGTGCTCTGGAGGGATTTAAACACCCCTGACCCCCCGCTTATCTACGCCCCTGGGTACATCATCAAATAGGGACACCTGTTCTAGTGACAACTATGTAAGATGGAATTCCCCTCACTTCTTGAGGACATCTTATCTCTCCCACTGGATGAAGACAGTGTGGGCATTTTGCCAGGATGCTCTGGAGGGGTTTAAACACCCCTGACCTCCCCGCTTATCTACGCCCCTGGGTACATCATCAAATAGGGACACCTGTTCTGATAACAACTATGTAAGATGGAATTCCCCTCACTTCTTGAGGACATCTTATCTCTCCCACTGGATGAAGACAGTGTGGGCATTTTGCCAGGATGCTCTGGAGGGGTTTAAACACCCCTGACCCCCCCGCTTATCTACACCCCTGGGTACATCATCAAATAGGGACACCTGTTCTGGTAACAACTATGTAAGATGTAATTCCCCTCACTTCTTGAGGGCATCTTATCTCTCCCACTGGATGCAGACAGTGTGGGCATTTTGCCAGGATGCTCTGGAGGGATTTAAACACCCCTGACCCCCCACTTATCTACGCCCCTGGGTACATCATCAAATAGGGACACCTGTTCTGGTGACAACTATGTAAGATGGAATTCCCCTCACTTCTTGAGGACATCTTATCTCTCCCACTGGATGCAGACAGTGTGGGCATTTTGCCAGGGTGCTCTGGAGGGATTTAAACACCCCTGACCCCCCACTTATCTACGCCCCTGGGTACATCATCAAATAGGGACACCTGTTCTGGTGACAACTATGTAAGATGGAATTCCCCTCACTTCTTGAGGACATCTTATCTCTCCCACTGGATGAAGACAGTGTGGGCATTTTGCCAGGATGCTCTGGAGGGGTTTAAACACCCCTGACCTCCCCGCTTATCTACGCCCCTGGGTACATCATCAAATAGGGACACCTGTTCTGATAACAACTATGTAAGATGGAATTCCCCTCACTTCTTGAGGACATCTTATCTCTCCCACTGGATGAAGACAGTGTGGGCATTTTGCCAGGATGCTCTGGAGGGGTTTAAACACCCCTGACCCCCCCGCTTATCTACACCCCTGGGTACATCATCAAATAGGGACACCTGTTCTGGTAACAACTATGTAAGATGTAATTCCCCTCACTTCTTGAGGACATCTTATCTCTCCCACTGGATGCAGACAGTGTGGGCATTTTGCCATGATGCTCTGGAGGGGTTTAAACACCCCTGACCCCCCTGCTTATCTACACCCCTGGGTACATCATCAAATAGGGACACCATGTAAGATGGAATTCCCCTCACTTCTTGAGGACATCTTATCTCTCCCACTGGATGCAGACAGTGTGGGCATTTTGTCAGGATCCTCTGGAGGGGTTTAAACACCCCTGACCCCCCCGCTTATCTACACCCCTGGGTACATCATCAAATAGGGACACCATGTAAGATGGAATTCCCCTCACTTCTTGAGGACATCTCATCTCTCCCACTGGATGCAGACAGAGATCTGTCCCCTTGTTGGCTGTGTTCTCGGACATCCATTGGGGGAAGGCGTCCAAACTGTGCAACCTTGCAGCTAGCCTTAGACAGCACCTAAGAAGATGGGACACAGTACTACCTACGTTCCCTGGGTAACAGAGCAAATTAATGAATTGGAAGTGAGATTTCTTTAATGTTTCTTGGTTCTCCTGTCCTCCTCCTCTGGATATTCTTAGCTACATCCATCAAGAGAACTGCAGGGGTAAGGAGGTGCAAGAGATGGTAAGAACTAAGAAGGAGTCAGATACGCCATCAGTTTAATATGTTCACATTTCTTTGAAATGCACCTTTACATTTTAGTTGCTCAATAAGAAGAAGACAGAAGGTTACCTCCAAGATTCTATGAGCCATAAGTAAACCGAAAAGAAAAAAAAGTCAGGGATTGCAGCTATAGATAAAAATCATTTCCCTGCCGGTGTCACGTGTGATTAAGACGATAACGACAACTTGCGAAATGTTCTTTTCTTTTTTTCCTTTGCAATTTCCATAAAAAAAAAAAAAAGAGGGGTAAAAAAAAAGAGCCTGAACATGTTTGGAGAACACAAGATGCCAAAGTGGAGGTTTACAACACAAAACCCTTTAGATGTGATTACGTCTTGTAATTAAGCATTCTCAATACCTCTAATCAGTTTTTACAATCTCTCCCGACCCACCGCTGCGCTCGTTTTTCGCAAACTCCCGGGCCGTTTCTGTAGTGTGCTTGCGAGATAAGGCCAGAAGACATACCTAGCGAGGTTTATTTCCTAGTACCAATAAGAGGATGAAACCATAGGGGTATATTTTATCATGCTAAAATTACCTCGAGAGGGAGGCGAGGAAATCAAGAGGCTTTATGGCGATCTAACGCCACGTAATAAAACGCACACTCTAGAAAGGCAGGCTCAGACGGCGGTTTTGGATGGGGTAAAATAAATCACAGGACTCCCACCAGAGTTGCTGGGGGGGGCGCGGCGGATAAACTTAGAAGAGGGTGACCTTGAAATGTTTAAGTACCTGAGTATAAACAACATTTGAAATGGCGGTGTGCTTTTCGATTCTAGTTATATAAAAAAAGGAACGGGGATGGAATCTGTTACCCAGAATTCTTGTGTTCTTCTTTGTGCGTTGCGGATGCAATAATAAAGGTGGCATATCGGAAATTGTTGGGCATAAATGTAATTTTTTTCACTTTTTGTTAAAGGGACCATGTTATGATTTTTAATCCCACCAAAACAAATAGGGCTAGATTCACAAAGAGTTACGCCGGCGTATCAGTAGATACGCCGACGTAACTCGGAATCTAAGCCGTCGTAAGTTTAAGTGTATGCTCAAACTGAGATACACTTAAACCTAGCTAAGATACGACGGCCTGCGCCGTCGTATCTTAGGGTGAAATTTTTCCGCTGGCCGCTAGGTGGCGCTTCTGTTGATTTCGGCGTAGAATATGTAAATGACTAGATACGCCAATTCACGAACGTACGCTTGCCCGTCGCAGTAAAGATACGCCGTTTCCGTAAGAGATACGCCGCGTAAAGATAAAGCTGCCCCCTAGGTGGCATAGTCAATGTTAAGTATGGCCGTCGTTCCCGTGTCGAAATTTGAAAATTTTACGTCTTTTGCGTAAGTCGTCCGTGAATGGGGCTGGACGTAATTTATGTTCACGTCGAAACCAATATGTCCTTGCGGCGTACTTTGGAGCAATGCACACTGGTATATGTACACAGACGGCGCATGCGCCATTCGTAAAAAACATCAATCACGGCGTGTCACCAGCCATTTACATAAAACATGCCCCCCTCATCCTCATTTGAATTAGGCACGCTTACGCCGGCCACATTTACGATACGCCGCCGTAACTTAGGAGGCAAGTGCTTTGTGAATACAGAACTTGCCTCTCTTACTTACGGCGGTGTAGCGTAAATACGATACGCTACGCCGCCGTAACAATGCGCCAATCTACCTGAATCTAGCCCACACACTGCAAAAGAAGAGTGTACATGCTAATCCTTCCTGCCGTTCATGCCACCAAAAAACATTCTGCTCAACGATTTAACCACTTGCTTACCGGGCACTTAAACCCCCCTCCTCCTGCTCAAACCAGTTTTCAGCTTTCAGCGCTGACGCACTTTGAATAGCAATTGTGCGGTCATACAACCCAAATGAAATTTTTATCATTTTTTTCACACAAATAGAGCTTTCTTTTGGTGATATTTAATCACAGCTGGGGTTTTTATTGTTTGCTAAACAAACCCCCAAAAAAAACGGAAACGTTAAAAAAAAAATCATGTTTCAAAATTTGCTATAAAATGTTGCAAACAGGTAATTTTTCTCCTTCATTGATATGATCTGATGAGGCGGCACTGGTGGGCACCGATAGAATGCACTGATGGGCACTGATAAGCACAGATAAGGCAGCACTGATAGGCACAGATAAGGCGTCACTGATGGGGACAGATAAGGCGTCACTGATGGGGACAGATAAGGCGGTACTGATGGGGACAGATAAGGCGGTACTGATGGGCACTAATAGGTGGCACTTGATAGAGGCTAGGAAAATGGACAGCCACACTCCAATAGACCTTTCGGTTGTCTTTTATTGTAAAAACAGAACAGAAAATGCACTCCAAAAATACAGCAACAAAGTGGGGATAGCAGCCACCGCGTTTCACACTCTGGATCAGTGCTTAGTCATGGATAGGTGGCACTGATGGGCAGTGGTAGGTGGCACTGATGGGCACTGGTAGGTGACACTGAGGGGCAGCACTGTTGAGGCACTGATTGGTGACACTGATAGGTGGCACTGTGGGCACTGATAGGTGGCACTGTGGGCACTGATGTGTGGCACTGTGGACACTGGTAGATGGCGCTGGTGGGCACTGGTAGACGGCACTGTTGTGCACTGGCAGGTAGCACAGGTGGGCACAGATGAGCTGGTGGAAGCTCTCCTTGATCGGGACCGATGTCCCTCTGACAGCCACTGGTGATCACGCTGTCATCACATGATCAGCTGTCATTGGCTAACAGCTGATCAAATGGGAAGGGGTCGGGCTCGACCCCTTACTCCAATCTGTGATCCAGCGAGTCTCATAGACCCTTTCCCTGACCCATAACCTACTTACCCCTTGATCCCATATCCACCCTTTTCTTTGTTCCCACCCTTATCTATACCAGTTCTCTACTTCTCTCTTACATTTCCTTCATAACGTAAGTGCTCTGGCATTCCGTAGTTCTGTAGCCCTTCCATGTAACGGTGGGGAAAAATGTCTCCTGAAGCCCGTTCACGACCAGCCAACTTACTTATATATTGAAATTGAATTGGCCTTGTTATCATTTATAACATGAATAATAGAGACTGAACCTACATTGATTTTCTTTATGGGTGTAGCGCTACCCCCATGGGGGCCGGTGTAGATTCACCAGGTTCTTTCCCAACTTAGTACAAGGGCAGTCAGGCACACAGCAACAGTCCACTCACTCTGGCTCATTGAAGTCTAGAGGAGACCTTTTCAACCAAACAAGTCTCAGGACCTGCTTCCTGATTGGCTGGGAGGCAGAATCAGTGTTACAATTGCGAATGTTCATTCATTTTTGATACACAACTAGGTGGGCTCGGAGAAAAGTGCTCTGTGTCCCCCGAACCCTCACTTTTTTTAAGCCTATTAGAGCCTCTGGCTTTAATCACGTGCTTCAAACCCCCCCTTCCGCCCCAATTGCAATCCATGCATGTAGATTAGGGGGCCAGACACATGGATTGGGAGTAGGGTGACCATGTGTCCCGGATTGCCCTGGGACAGTCCCGCATTTTGTAGGTCTGTCCCGGGCACCTTCATTCCAGGACAATACAATGTCCCGGAATGAAACTGACACAGCCACCCCCCACCCAGGCCAATCTGATGCCCCCAAAAAAGGCCGCCACATCACCGCTTTACTCCCTGACAGTACTTGTCCTGGCCTGGAATCCCTGAAGGAGCACAATCCCGCCCCCTGCTTGAGAATGGAGAAATCATAAATCCCGCCTCTTGTGTCCAATCACTGTGCTGTGATTCGTTAGACCACAAGCTGATTTTTGGGAAGGGAGGGTATCCCTGAATGGAAGTTTGGAAATGTGGTCACCCTAATTGGGAGGCGGCGCTCGTGCGCCCCTTATGGACAGGCCGCCACTGCTGGGCACACCTCCCCATAGATTGGCTAGGACCTGCTCAATATTTAGGCTAGTCATTTGAATTCTGCCTCCCTAAGATCCAGAAACTTCTTCTAAAAACAGGGGGAAGCAATCAAACGTTCAAGCTGTGAAGCCTTGAACAGACCAGACTAAACAATCACTGCTTCTCTAATTTAAGAGGGAGCCAAAAACTACATTTACAGATAAAGGAGAGGCAAGAAAAGTATGATAAGTAAATCCAGGTGGCTGTAATAATTTAGGAATGAATATTGGAATTCTTCCATGGTTCTCTTTAGAGCGTAACCTCAATTGCAGAGACTTTTTTTTTACGAGGGACACAATGGAAAAGCCATAACAGCGGCATGAATAGTGCCAGAGGAGCACTTTAGTTAGACCTGCTCTCAGCTTTGTACAATGGAATTATGAGAGAGACATTTCATGAGATTGTCTATCCAGGAGAACATCAATACTTAGTTACAAATGACACACATGTGGGATGAGAAATTGTCTCCTTTTGTAGCTAGGATCTGTCTTTGTCTCCTGTCCAATCATCTCAAAACAAAGGCCTTGTCAAGGTTTTTCAGAATACTCTTGTTTGGATGCAATCATTTATCTCTGTTTGCGTCTCAATCATGTCGGTTAGTACAAATGTTATTAGTTACCCGTTATCCTTCTCTGGTTAACATGTTTAACATGTGCCGCCTGAAAAAAAGGGTCCGGGACTTTTTTTCAGGCGTACGGCGTCTATGAGATGTGAACCATCTCCATAGACAGCAATGGGAATTCTCCCCTCTAGCGGCACAAGCATCCGGCGTCTTAACGAGTGTTTCGTAATGCGAGCACTGTATTTTTAAAAATCGCAACTCAGTTTGCGAGTGTTGTCTCACAAAATGAGCATTATTCAGGCCAAAGCGGTGTGCAGTACCGCGTTTGGCCTGAGGTTTGCCAGAGCCAAAAATAATTCGTTCCTCATTGACTTCAATGGTATGCAATACCGCATGAGGCCAGAGGTGGGGGGTGACGGAAATGCACGGAAAGGCCCGAGGACAGCTCGGCTGACCTCTGCAAATCTTGGGAACGGCGTCCTTCTGAGGCTTGCCGAGGTCAGCCGAGGTGTCCTCGGGCCTTTCCGGCTATTTCCGTCGCCCCCCACCTCTGGCCTCATGCGGTATTGCATACCATTGAAGTCAATGAGGAACAAATTATTTTCATTTCCACTGACTTCAATAGGGTAACTTGCTTTGATATGCATTTGCTGTGGGCCTGGCTGAGCCAGTGTCAGGCCTCTTCAACAGTGCCAGCTGGTACTGCAGGTGGAACATCCAGTGAAAATCTAGAAAAGTCACCACATGACTTCAGAATGCCCAATCATGCTAAGGTGTGGAGCAGCCAATCCTAGGAGAGCTGGAAAAGAAAGGAGGAGGGGATCTGAAGTACACAGAATGTCTCTCTCAGGCTCGTGCATGAGATATGTTAATCACCTGTCACCTACAGCAAGGGGGGAAGAACTGACTACTATTTCTCTGTGTGTCAGTTTTTATCACACTGAAAAAAAGATAGAGCTGGATTAACTCTTCGTGGCAAGACTGGGCACAGATGACATGAAATCCTATACTGTACAAGGTGCAGGCCTTAATGATTTTTTTTTTCAGGTTTACATTCACTTTAAGGTTGTCAGATGGCAGTGCTAACTCGGGGCATGCACACACGGCTGCGGACACACCATGATGCATGTGCGCACACGTGGCGATCACTATAGGCGCAAAGTCACATGCAGAGATACGCGCATGCGCAAATGTCCAAAATGTATCCTCGACCATCTGAACATCGCCAGCTCAGCGGCGCCAACAGGCCTCTCCTGTTCTTCTCTTTTCATCTGGAGTTTCTCCTTGAATAACTGTTGACTCCAGAGAGAACGTTGTCACAATATTAGAGGAAAACTTTTACCGCCATTCATCCTGGGCCCAATTAAAGCGGGAGTATACAGTGGTCAGCGCGCGGCTTTTGATGCCGCAGCGGTGTACCTTCAACGGAAGACTGGTCTCTTGTTATGACACGCCGGCGACAGAGAAGAAGCGCACTTTCAGATGAAATGCTTCTAATGGTTTCCTGCGAGATGCATGACTGACGATCAATGTGCTTACTGGGTGGTGGAATGGGTCTCAGCAGGTACCAGACAAATGCAATCCTAAATGTCACTTTCCCGGTGATGTGAAATGACACCGGGTAGCCGGCTCAGAATCATCATGCAAATGCGGCACTTGGCAGGAGGAACACCTTTCCAAAGTGTCAGGGCAGCTTCATTGCGGGACCTGTAATTGGCGCCGGTACAAGGCGGCGTTTCCTGGCACGTCGCATGTTTAGCCGCTCTCATATTTTATTCCAGCAGATGATGAAGCTGGAAGGGGGACCGAGGGGGGGGGGGGGGGGGGGGGGAGGCTTTGTCTTCTGATCTCCGAGTGTCACCGGCCATTAGGAACAGAAGACTTTCTCTTAGATCTCTATTTTATACTTTTTATTTTTTACCTAAAAGAAGAAGCTAAATAACAAGTACCTGTCATTGCAAATATTCTGCTGGGACGTCTGACTCTACCATCACGTGACACATATGTGAGGGCGGAGCTTAACTGCATCTCAGCACCACAGACTGGAAACGCTATTTGATTCATTTTTTAACCACTTAAGACCCGGACCTTTAGGCAGCTAAAGGACCGGCCAGTTTTTGCAATTCGGCACTGCGTCGCTTTAACTGACAAATGCGCGGTCCTGCGACGTGGCTCCCAAACAAAATTGGCGTCCTTTTTTCCCCACAAATAGAGCTTTCTTTTGGTGGTATTTGATCACCTCTGCGTTTTTTTTTTTTTGCGCTATAAACAAAAATAGAGCGACAATTTTGAAAAAAAAAACAATATTTTTAACTTGTTGCTATAATAAATATCCCCCAAAAATATATAAAAAAAAAAAAAAAATCCTCAGCTTAGGCCGATACGTATTCTTCTACATATTTTTGGTAAAAAAATGGCAATAAGCGTTTATCGGTTGGTTTGCGCAAAATTTATAGCGTTTACAAAATAAGGGATAGTTTTATTGCATTTTTATAATTTTTTTTTTTTTTACTACTAACGGCGTCGATCAGCGATTTTTTTCGTGACTGCGACATTATGGCGGACACTTCGGACAATTTTGACACATTTTTGGGACCATTGTCATTTTCACAGCAAAAAATGCATTTAAAATGCATTGTTTACTGTGAAAATGACAATTGCAGTTTGGGAGTTAACCACAAGGGGGCGCTGATGGGGTTATGTTTCACCTAGTGTGTGTTTACAACTGTAGGGGGGTGTGGCTGTAGGTGTGACGTCATCGATTGTGTCTCCCTATATAAGGGATCACACGATCGATGACGCCGCCACAGTGAAGAACGGGGGGAAGCTGTATTTACACACGGCTCTCCCTGTTCTTCAGCTCCAGGCACCGATCGCGGGACTCCAGCGGCGATCGGGTCCGCGATTCCCACGGTCACAGTGCTTCGGACCAGGTCGCGGGAGCTGGGCACATCAACGTATAGGTACGTTGACCTTTAAGCCCCCTCCAAATCCAGGACATGCCTTCCAAATCAGGGACAGTCCTTCCAAATCATGGACAGTCCCTCCAAATCCGAGACACTCCCTCCAAATCAGGGACAGTCCTTCCAAATCATGGACAGTCCCTCCAAATCCGAGACACTCCCTCCAAATCAGGGACAGTTGGGAGCTATGCCCTCCTGGAGACTCCTGGGATGTATGACATCATTTAAGCCTAGGACAGAAAAAAATTAAAAGCCCCCCCCTCCCTGCTGGCCACTTGGCCACATTACACTTCTTATGCGATGGCCTTAGGACCGAACATCTTTCAAGCTTCCAGATAGTTTTGTTTTGTCTACAAAACTTTTTAAAAGCCAAAGAATGTAATTTAAAGCCTCATTTCCTGTGAGCGGAGCGCGCGCGCCATTCTGTCAGTTAGCGATATTTCTGTCCCCGCGATCGCGCACACATTACAACCCCCGTTCCTCGTTATCATGTTCGCTAATGTCGCCGGGGAGTTCTCCCCATGAATTATTGCCAGGCTCGCACTTTTTTCTTTTTTTTTTTTGGGTAGGAAAAGTTTTTTTTATGACGACTGCTCCTGTTTGCGGCGGGCGCCGTTGTATTTCTTTCTGTTTTGGCGCTCGGAAAGCCAATTACTGCGCCTTAACAGAGCACTGTAAATTTTTACAAATGCGGATTCCTGTCTCTGTGGGCTGCTTGCCGTCGCTCCTCGCGGGTTTTTATTTTTTTATATCACTTCAAAATGAAGAGCCGCTGCTTAGCGTATGTTTCCATACTTAGCAATCCATTCAGAATATCGCCGCCGCCGAGGAAGGACTGCCGTGGAGGGTGAAAATCGCACTACTTTTCTTTTTTTCTTTTCTTTTTCACTTCCCGAAATATGTTTTGTAGCTTAAAGAGGAACTGCAGTCTGGGAATAAAAACATCTTTGCCATTCTGAAGCTTCCCTCCAACCCCTTTGTATATTATTTGACATATACAGTAAAACCTTGGATTGCGAGCATCATTCGTTCCATGCTTGTAATCCAAAGCACTTGTATATCAAAGCATTTTTTTTTACAGGGTATAAAAGAGAAGAGAGGCTCCTCCTCTAAGTGTAGCAATACGTTGCTAAATGTTGTCCCTTCATTAAATGTAACCATATTGCTTCACTTAGAGGCTCCTCTCTTCTTTTTTATACTCAGTTGTGACATGACGCTACTCTTATATCAAGACATCGCTTGTATATCAAGGCAAAATTTATTAAAACATCTTGCAAAACGCTCTCAAACCGAACTACTCTCAAACCAAGGTTTTACTGTGATTGTGTAATAAATATGCTGCAGAAATCTCCCTGCACTGAGTCTGGCTGCAGCCATTTTAACTGTGGGCAGCTGATGCTGCTGCCTTTTCACTTACACAGACACACCTCCAGCTCTGCAGCTCTCATTGGCTCTCTTATGACTCACCCCCTCCCTTTCTGGCAAACTTTAAGGAGAGTGAGAAAGAGAGCTGTGCATGATGTCATAAGCCTAGGCTAATGACCAGACGATTCCTCCCACTGACACCAATGATGGGACACTATTCCTCCCACTGACATCAATGATGGGACACTATTCCTCCCACTGACACCAATGATGGGGCACTATTCCTCCCACTAGACACCAATGATGGGTCACTATTCCTCCCACTGACACCAATGATAGGACACTATTCCTCCCACTGATACCAATGATGGGACACTATTCCTCCCACTGACACCAATGATGGGGCACTATTTACACTTTTAGAATCCTGAACATGTAAGTGACAAGCATAACAAAAAATCAGGTCTTGAGAAACATTTACGGAAAAGCAATATCCTAGATCTCAGACGGCATCATTTCTCATGTGTTGTTTCCAGGGGCCGGATTTCCTGAGATAGTTTATGACCCGCAAACATTTACTTGTGGATCTCGCAGCTAATGAATTAGAAGTGTCAGTGGCGGGTATGAAAGGAGATCTCGCGAGTAAGAAGGGCTCCTTTGCCGGTGATATATGACGCCGGGGATTCACCGCGTTCAGGAAAAAAATAAAATCTAGAACATTAAGAACGGAGAGAAGAGCTTGTGGCCGCTACAGCGCCGGAGGGTAACGGGAATGTGGTGGCATGGGGGACAGGCGTGGGCAGCCACCTGGGAGGGCAGGAATTGCGCTTTGCGTAGGAATTGCGCTTTGCGTAGGAATTGCGCTTTTTGCCAAACACGCGGCAAAGGATCTCCGGGGGGGGGGGGGGCGTGGAAATGAACACATTAAAATCTTATCACTTTTTTGTGTTTTTTCTTGCAGGCCACAGAATGGTTCCATGATCTTGTACAATCGTAAGAAGGTGAAATATCGGAAAGATGGATACTGCTGGAAAAAGCGAAAAGACGGGAAAACAACGCGGGAAGATCACATGAAGCTCAAAGTGCAGGGAGTGGAGGTAGGCCGCGCGTTTCCTAATATTTATGGCGGAGTTTTGCTTTTCTTGCCGGATACTTTTATGCCATATGGTTATTCTTTGAATCTACGATTGTTTGAGATAATTGTTATTTTGTAGCCTTCTGGATTTTGCTTGACCATTGCCTATGAAAAAAATGATTGTTATGTCAAGAGTGGAAGCAATGTATGTACACTTTATTACCAAAAGTATTGGGACACCTGCCTTTACACACACATGGACTTTAACCACTTAAGACCCGGACCTTTAGGCAGCTAAAGGACCCGGCCAGGTTTTTGCGATTCGGCACTGCGTCGCTTTAACTGACAATTGCGCGGTCGTGCGACGTGGCTCCCAAACAAAATTGGCGTCCTTTTTTCCCCGCTATAAACAAAAATAGAGCGACAATTTTTTTTTTTACTACTAATGGCGGTGATCAGCGATTTTTTTCGTGACTGCGACATTATGGCAGACACTTCGGACAATTTTGACACATTTTTGGGACCATTGGCATTTTCACAGAAAAAAATGCATTAAAAATGCATTGTTTATTGTGAAAATTACAATTGCAGTTTGGGAGTTAACCACCAGGGGGCGCCGAAGGGGTTAAATGTGACCTCATCTGTGTTTCTAACTGCTCTTTACTGCCACCCTTTGGGCAACTTCTGCTATTGTTGTACACACTATTGTTGTACACAATAGCAGAAGTTGCCCAAAGGGTGGCAGTAAAGAGCAAAAAAAAACACGTAGTACGTCTATTACGTCACTACGGTCATGTTTGTTGGCTGAAAAAGTCCTACCGTGTGCATGCATACCAAGTTCAAGGACAACACCCTTCGGAGCAAAATCCACGGAAAAGTCCTATGGAAGTCCGATCGTGTGTACGAGGCTTTAGTCTGCAGGGTTCAATATTGAGTTGGCCCCGCCCTTTGCGGCTATAACAGCTTCAACTCTTCTGGGAAGGCCGTCCACAAGGTTTAGAAGGGTGTCTATGGGAATGTTTCACCATTCTTCCAGAAGAGCATTTGGAAGGTCAGGCACTGATGTTGGATGAGAAGGCCTGGCTCGCAGTCTCTGCTCTAATTCATCCCAAAGGTGTTCTGAGGTCAGGACTCTGTGCAGGCCAGACCTGTTCCTCCACACCAAATTCGCTCATCCATGTCTTTATGGACCTTGCTTTGTGCACTGGTCAAAATGATTTGGTGGAGAGGGGATTATGGTGTGGGGGGGAGGGGGGATTATGGTGTGGGGTTTTTTTCCCCCAGGGGTTGGCCCCTTAGTTCCAGTGAAGAGAACTCTTAAGGCGTCAGCATAGCAAGACATTTTGGACAATTTCATGCTCCCAACTTTGTGGGAACAGTTTGGGGACGGCCCCTTCCTGATCCAACATGACTGCCCACCAGTACACAAAGCAAGGTCCATAAAGACATGGTGGATGAGCGAGTTTGGGGTGGAGGAATTTGACTAGCCTGCACAGAGTCCTGACCTCAACCCCACAGAACACATTAGGGATGAATTAGAGCGGAGACTGTGAGCCAGGCCTTATCATCCAACATCAGAGCCTGACCTCACAAATGGAAGAATGGTGAAACATTCCCATAGACACACCCCTAAACCTTGTGGACGGCCTTCCCAGAAAAGTTGACACTGTTATAGCTGCAAAGGGCGGGGCCAACCCAATATTGGACCCTACAGACTAAGACTGGGATGCCGTTAAAGTTCATGTGCGTGTAAAGGCGTCCCAATACTTTTGGTAATACAGTGTATCAGAGAGTATAGCGACTTTTATTGCTGAGGCAAAGAGCAATGTACAAAGTATATAGTAATCTATATTAGCCAATCAGAATTCCCGTTTTGTGTCTCCGGAACCAGCCGCTGTGCGTCTGATCCCTGAAATGGACAGCGGCTGTGGTGCTGATGGGGAATCGTTCTGAATGCACAGGTGTGCAAGGGGGGTGGCGGTGGATTCAGTCGCCATGGCAACCGCATCTTTTGTGTTGCGTTTTCATGCTTATCTTGTATCTCCTTTTTATGCAACTTGAATGTTCTCTGGCTGTTGTAAATCCACAGATTACATTCGGAGATTTTCTTTGTTTGGTAAAAAGGAACTCTAGTTGGAATCTCTAAAAAAAAAAAAAAAAAACGCTATTTTCATGGCTGCCTTCAGAATCGTAACCTGCGAGTAAAAAAAACTTCAAGTATATGTAAACTCTCACCTTGTAAAACAACCCATATATGTGAAACAAATATATATATATCTAGAAATACTTTTTTTTCTCCTTTTTTAATAAGTGATCACATTCTCTCAGCTGGATTTTAGAGAGGTGGGAGAGGAGAAACAGCAGCACAC
Organism: Rana temporaria; assembly: GCF_905171775.1. Classification (NCBI taxonomy): domain Eukaryota; kingdom Metazoa; phylum Chordata; class Amphibia; order Anura; family Ranidae; genus Rana; species Rana temporaria. Next base: position 145,810,845 of record NC_053498.1, on the reverse strand, counting down.
TGGTCCAGTGGCGTCACTAGGGTTGGTGTCACCCGGTGCGGTAAAACATGGTGTCACCCCCCCTCTGTCTAGGCTGCCCAGCACCAAGCAGGCAGCGCACAGGCACGGGGCGCACCCCAAACCAGCCCCTGTAAATGATAGTATAGGGCAGTATAGTGGCAGGTTAGGGTAGTATAGAGTGGTATAGTGGCAGGTTGGTGTAGTGGGGTGGTATAGGACAGGTTAAGGTGGTATAGGGCAAGTTAGGGTGGTACAGGGCAGGTTGGGGTGGTATAGGGCAAGTTAGGGTGGTACAGGGCAAGTTGGGATGGCATGGGAAAGGTTGGGGTGGTACTGGGCAAGTTAGGGTGGCATTGGGCAGGTTGGGGTGGTATAGGGCAAGTTATGGTGGCATGGGGCAGATTGGGGTGGTACAGGGCAAGTTAGGGTGGCATAGGGCAAGTTGGGGTGGCATGGGAAAGTTTAGGGTGGTACAGGGCAGGCTGGGGTGGTACAGGGCAGGCTGTGGTGGCACAGGGCAGGCTGGGTGGTACAGGGCAGGCTGGGGTGGTACAGGGCTGGTTGGGGGGTACAGGGCAGGCTGGGGTGGTATAGGGCTGTTTGGGGTGGTACAGGGCAGGCTGGGGTGGTACAGGGCAGGCTGGGTGATACAGGGCAGGCTGGGGTGGTACAGGGCAGGCTGGGGTGGCACAGAGCAGGCTGGGGTGGTACAGGGCAGGCTGGGATTGCACAGGGCAGGCTGGGCATGTCAGTTAAAAAAAAAATGGGATGGTGTCACCCGGTGCGGACCGCACCCCCCTAGCAACGCCTCTGCACTAATCTTCTCCGTAAATTGCTGTGCAGGATGGGGGGTGTCAGGACAAGTCTAATCATTGAAGAAAAAGCAGGCTAGAAAACTGACCACACACTCATGCCTAGTGTGATCAGTTTTAATGGGAACTCATAGGGACTGGCAGGAACACCAGGGATCTCACACAAAGGAAGCAAAACAAAGACAACAGAGAACAATGGGGGGTTCTTTACGAAAGACAAATGCACTTTGAAATACAAGGGCACTGCAAATGCACCTGTAAGTGCAGTTGCTGTAGATCTGAGGGGAAGCTCTGAAATTAGGGGAAGCTCTGCTGATTTTATCATCCAATCAGTTGCTGTTTTTTATGTTCCTTGCAAGTCCCCCTCAGATCTACAGCGACTGCACTTGCAGTGCACTTGTAGTGCAAAGTGGATTTGCCTTTCGTAAATAACCCCCTGTCTACTTGTGGCACCCCAGGGGAACCCATGCGGCACCCTGCTTGAGAATCACTGCCTTGCTTTGATTGCAAGTATGCATCAGGAGCTTCCTAGTCCCCGACAAGATCATCCAGCGCCCAGGGCAAGGATGCCAAACTGCCCCCACTTTCCCTTAGGGTTAGGGTCAGGGCGCCCACATCTCTGTAATAAATGATTGAGCCCTGGTTTTATTGAGCCTGGCAACGCTGATGGGTCCCCCTAGTGGCATGGGGCCCTCGGGCAGTGCCCGAGAGCCTCAATGGTCAGTCCGCCCCTGCTTACCCCTTCCCCTTGTCTCCATCCTAAAACAGAGGAGAGGAGGGAAGCCAGCAGGACTGCAGGGCCAACAAGATGGGAGGGGAAGCCTGGGCAGTAGGGGAAACCGCCACCGCACATTGTGATTTGGGTGTGCACACCCCCACCCCCTGCACACGCCTATGGAGCCGGAAACAAGGGGTGGGCAGGAAGGCTGACTGCTCTGGGCGCAATGGTTTATTACAGAGATGGGGGCGCCCTAAACCCTAACCCTAAGGGAAGGGCGTGCAGTTTGGCATCTTTGCCCTGGGTGATAGAGGACCTTGTCCCGGCATTGCTAGCAGGGACCAGGAAGCTCCTGATGCATACTTGCGATCAAAGCTTTATGATCATGTGACCGCTGTGACAGCTAAACACAGCAATCACATGACTCAAAGGCCCGCCTCCTCCTCCCAGAATTTAGAAGCTCTTAAAGGGAAAGGAAAGGAGTTAATGAAGAAGGGTCAAGGGGTGGGCAGGAGGGAAGCTACTCCTGGCGCAATGGTTTATTGGAGAGATGGGGGGCATCCTGACCCTAACCCTAAGGGAAGGGCGTGCAGTTTGGCATCTTTGCCCTGGGTGATAGAGGACCTTGTCCCGGCATTGCTGGCAGGGACCAGGCAGCTCCTGATGCATACTTGCGATCAAAGCTTTATGATCATGTGACCGCTGTGACAGGGAAACACAGCAGTCACATGACTCAAAGGCCCGCCTCCTCCTCCCAGAATTTAGAAGCTCTTAAAGGGAAAGGAAAGGAGGTAATGAAGAAGGGTTGTAAGCAGGGCCGGGACAAGGGGTGGGCAGTAGGGAGAGCTACCCCTGGCACAATGGTTTATTGGAGAGATGGGGGGCACCCTGACCCTAACCCTAAGGGAAAGGGGGGTGCAGTTTGGCATCTTTGGATGACCTTGTCCCGGCACTGGTTGTAAGTAATGACATGACACACCTTGTTGAATCCTCTCAATAAATATTACTAGATTTAGGAGATTGCTATCGTTTTATATCTGCCTGAAGCTCCTCTTTAATCAAATTCCCCGGCGCCGCCTC